>NC_081387.1:19064308-19266808 GCF_030684315.1 Stegostoma tigrinum | reverse complement strand
CAAGCAGAGGTCAGTTTCAGGGTCTGAGCAGTGGTCAGTTTCACAGACTGAGCAGTGGTCAGTTTCAGGGCCTGAGCAGTGGTCAGTTTCGTAGACTGAGCTGTGATCAGTTTCAGGGTCTGAGCAGCAGACAGTATCACAGACCGAGCAGTGGTCAGTTTCAGGGTCTGAGCAGCGGTCAGTTTTACAGACCGAGCAGTGGTCAGTTTCAGGGTCTGAGCAGTGGTCAGTTTCATAGAGCAACCAGCGGTCAGTTTCAGGGTCTGAACAGTGGTCAGTTTCACAGACTGAGCAGTGGTCAGTTTCATAGACTGAGCAGTGGTCAGTTTCAGGTCTGAGCAGTGGTCAGTTTCACAGACCGAGCAGTGGCCAGTTTCAGAGTCTGAGCAGCGGTCAGTTTCACGGACCGAGCAGCTGTCAGTTTCACAGACCGAGCAGTGGTCAGTTTCAGGGTCTGAGCAGCGGTCAGTTTTACAGACCGAGCAGTGGTCAGTTTCAGGGTCTGAGCAGTGGTCAGTTTCATAGAGCAACGAGCGGTCAGTTTCAGGGTCTGAACAGTGGTCAGTTTCACAGACCGAGCAGTGGTCAGTTTCAGGGTCTGAGCAATGGTCAGTTTCACAGACCGAGCAGTGGTCAGTTTCATAGACTGAGCAGTGGTCAGTTTCAGGTCTGAGCAGTGGTCAGTTTCACAGACCGAGCAGCGGTCAGTTTCACAGACCGAGCAGTGGTCAGTTTCACAGGCCGAGCAGTGGCCAGTTTCAGAGTCTGAGCAGCGGTCAGTTTTACAGACCAAGCAGTGGTCAGTTTCACAGACCGAGCAGTGGTCAGTTTCCGGGTGTGAGCAGCGGTCAGTTTTACAGACCGAGCAGTGGTCAGTTTCAGTCTGAGCAGCGGTCAGTTTTACAGACCAAGCAGAGGTCAGTTTCAGGGTCTGAGCAGTGGTCAGTTTCACAGACTGAGCAGTGGTCAGTTTCAGGGCCTGAGCAGTGGTCAGTTTCGTAGACTGAGCTGTGATCAGTTTCAGGGTCTGAGCAGCAGACAGTATCACAGACCGAGCAGTGGTCAGTTTCAGGGTCTGAGCAGCGGTCAGTTTTACAGACCGAGCAGTGGTCAGTTTCAGGGTCTGAGCAGTGGTCAGTTTCATAGAGCAACCAGCGGTCAGTTTCAGGGTCTGAACAGTGGTCAGTTTCACAGACTGAGCAGTGGTCAGTTTCATAGACTGAGCAGTGGTCAGTTTCAGGTCTGAGCAGTGGTCAGTTTCACAGACCGAGCAGTGGCCAGTTTCAGAGTCTGAGCAGCGGTCAGTTTCACGGACCGAGCAGCTGTCAGTTTCACAGACCGAGCAGTGGTCAGTTTCAGGGTCTGAGCAGCGGTCAGTTTTACAGACCGAGCAGTGGTCAGTTTCAGGGTCTGAGCAGTGGTCAGTTTCATAGAGCAACGAGCGGTCAGTTTCAGGGTCTGAACAGTGGTCAGTTTCACAGACCGAGCAGTGGTCAGTTTCAGGGTCTGAGCAATGGTCAGTTTCACAGACCGAGCAGTGGTCAGTTTCATAGACTGAGCAGTGGTCAGTTTCAGGTCTGAGCAGTGGTCAGTTTCACAGACCGAGCAGCAGTCAGTTTCACAGACCGAGCAGTGGTCAGTTTCAGGGTCTGAGCAGTGGTCAGTTTCACAGACTGAGTAGTGCTCAGTTTCAGGGTCTGAGCAGTGGTCAGTTTCATAGAGCAAACAGTGTTCAGTTTCACGGTCTGAGCAGCGGTCAGTTTCACAGACCGAGCAGTGTTCAGTTTCACGGACGGAGCAGTGGTCAGTTTCATGGATTGAGCAGTGGTCAGTTTCATTGTCTGAGCAGTGGTCAGTTTCACGGACCAAGCAGTGGTCAGTTTCATGGTCTGAGAAGTGGTCAGTTTCTCAGACCGAGCAGTGGTCAGTTTCATGGACTGAGTGGTGGTCAATTTCATGGATTGAGCAATGGTCAGTTTCATGGTCTGAGCAGTGATCAGTTTCACAGACCGAGCAGTGGTCAGTTTCATGGACCGAGCAGTGGTCAGTTTCTGGTTTGAGCAGTGGCCAGTTTCAGAGTGTGAGCAAAGGTCAGTTTCACGGACTGAACAGTGGTCAATTTTACAGACCAGACAGTGGTCAGTTTCAGGGTCTGAGCAGTGGTCAGTTTCACAGAGCAAGCAGTGG
This sequence comes from Stegostoma tigrinum, assembly GCF_030684315.1. Lineage (NCBI taxonomy): Eukaryota > Metazoa > Chordata > Chondrichthyes > Orectolobiformes > Stegostomatidae > Stegostoma > Stegostoma tigrinum. The sequence goes on along the minus strand of NC_081387.1, from coordinate 19,264,621 downwards.
TCAGTTTCAGGGTCTGAGCAATGGTCAGTTTCACAGACCGAGCAGTGGTCAGTTTCACCGTCTGCGCAGTGGTCAGCCTCACGAGTTTCAGTCAGCACTCTGGCAGTCAGTCACACGCCGCAGATTGAGATTCAAGTGGTAGGAATACAAAATTGAGGATATGTATTGATGTGCAAACGACCCCAGTGGATGGGTACACCTTGTGGGAAAGTGTGGGCATGCTCCGGCTGAGCTCACAGGGCTACCCTGTGCGAAGATATAATCGGGGAAGGGCTGGTGGAGAAACTGGAGATTTGTAAAGTTAGCTGCGGTATCTAAAGGGAGCCCCACACATTTGAAAATAGCTCCAATCAATCTTGAACTATTTGCCCCATGACAGTTTCAGAGACCAGGCGTTAACGGCTGAAATTGGATAGCTGGTCGTCATATTCCGCTCTGGATAAATTCAACCGAAGTTGAATCCAATGGCACTGTGCACTGTGTCAGTTCTGGGCAAACAGCATCTAGAGAGGAGAATTATTTACAAGGATGATGACTGAAATGAAGGAAGGAGGTGATACATACAGTACTAATCAGGAGATGATAAACAGGGCAAGATGAGCCATCATTTTCACCTTCATTCATTCACTTGTGGGATGTGGGCGATGCTGGCTGGACCCAGCATTTATTGCCCATCCCTAGTTGCCCCCTTGAGAAGGTGGGGGTGAGCTGCCTCTTTGAGCCGTTGCAATCCATGTGCTGTAGTTTGACCCACATTGCCATTAGGAAGGGTAATCCAGGAATTCGACCCAGCAACAGTGAAGGAACGGAGATATATTTCCAAGTCAGGATGGTGAGCAGTTGGAGGGAAATTTGCGAGGGTGGTGGTCCTATATATCTGCAGTCCTTGTGCTTCTGGATGGAGGTGTTTGTGGGTTTGGAAGGTGCTGCCTGAGGATCTTTGGTGAATTTCTGTGGTGCATCTTGCAGATAGTACACACTGCTGCTACTGAGCATCGGTGGTGGAGGGAGTGGATGCTAGTGGATGTGGTGCCAATCAAGCGGCTGCTTTGTCCTGGATGGTGTCGAGCTTCTTGAGTGTTGTTGGGGCTGCACCCATCCAGGCAAGCGGGGAGTATCCCATCACACTCCTGACTTGTGCCTTGTAGATGGCTTTGGAGAGTCAGGAGGTGAGTTACTCACTGCAGTATTTCGAGCCTCTGGCCAGCTCTCCTAGCCACTGTATTTATATGGCTTGTCCAATTATGCTTCTTATCAATGGTAGCCCCCAGGAGGTTTTTAGTGGGGGAATTCAGTGACAGTAACACCATTGAATGTCAAGGGATGGTAGTTAGATTGCCTCTTATTGGTGATAGTCATAGCGTGGCATCTGTCAGGTGTGAATGCTACTTGCCAATTGTTCATCCAAGCCTGGATATTATCCAGGTCTTGTTGCATTTGGACACGATTGCAGGAGTTACAAATGGTGCTGACCATTGTGTAATCATTGGCGAACATCCCCACTTCTGACCTTCTGATGGAGGGAAGGTCATTGATGAAGCAGCTGAAGTTTGTTGGGACTGTTCCCTGAGGAACTCCTGCAGAGATGCCCTGGAGCTGAGATGACTGACCTCCAACAGCCACGACCATCTTCCTACGTGTCAGGTGTGACTCCAACCACCGGAGAGTGTTTTCCCTCATTAACTCCAGCTTTTGTAGGGCTCCCTGATGCCACACCCAGTTGAATGGGGCCTTGACGTTAAAGGCTGTCACTCTCACCTCCCCTCTGGAATTCAGCTCTTTTGTCCATGTTTGAGCCAAGGCTGTAATGAGATCAGGAGCTGGGTGGCCCTGGCGGAACCCAAACTGGGCGTCACTGAGCAGGTTATTGCTGAGCAGGAGCTGTTTGATAGCGCTGTTACTGACACCTTCCATCACCTTACTGATGATCGAGAGGAGGCTGATGGGGCGGTGATTGGCCGGGTTGGGTTTGTCCTGATTTTTGAGTATAGGACACACCTGGGCAGTTTTCCACATTGTTAGGTAGATGTCAATGTTGTAACTGTACTGGAACAGCTTGGCTATGACTGCAGCAAGTTCTGGAATATGTCTTCAGTACCGTTGCCATAATATTGTCAAGGGCCAATAGCCTTTGTAGTATGCAGTGACTCCACCCACCTCATCTTCAGGTGTGCCTGGTGCTGCTCCTGACATCCCCTCCTGCACTCTCCATTGAACCAGGGTTGATCCCCTGGCTTGATGGTAATGGTTCATTGTGGGGGGAGGGGTGGGGTATGCTGGGCCATGAGGTTACAGATTGTGCTGGAGTGCAATTCTGCTGCTGCTGATGGCTCACAGCGCCTCATGGATGCCCAGAGCTGAGCTGCTGGTGGGACGGGACAAATCCAGGGCTGGTGATGGTGGTGTATGGGACATTGTCTGTAAGCTATGATCCCATGAGTATGACAATGTCAGGCTGTTGCTTGACTAGTCTGTGAGATGACCGTCCCATTTTTGGCACTAGCCGTCAGAAGCTTGTGAGGAGGACATTCCAGGATTGTCAGCTCTACTTCTGCTGTTGTCTTTTCCAGTGCGTAGACCGATGCCAGGTGGACTGTCCATTTCACTTCTTTGTTGAGAATCTGTCACGATCGGTACAGCTAAGTGGCTTCCTTGACCATTTCAGAGGATAGTTGAAAGTCAACCACATTACTGTGGGTTACAATTGGCCAAATTCAGAGAAGATGGCTGATAGGCTTCCCTGAGGAGCCAGATGGGTTGATCCGACCAATCAACAGTGGTTTCACAGCCACTATTTGATCCTTAACTCGAGATTTTTATAAGTTAGATTCATTCCAATCTGCCAAGGCAATATCCCAACTCTGGTCCCCCGAACATTTGCCAAGATTCTGGATTAATCGAGTGGCAATAGCATCCCGAGGCCATCATCTCCCCCAGGATTATCTGCTGCACCCGGCTCTCCTCTCCGGGATCCAGATCTCAGTCATGCCCTGTCCAGCTGGTAGCACCTGACACCCTGAACTCTGACCCCTCCACGATGCCCTCATCTCCCTCCTTGGACGACTGCTACCGTACGCCCGGGCCCTCAGCATCCAGCACATGCTCTCACCGTCTGCTCCAACTGTGCAGAGTACAGCAGGCACAGCTCTGTGTCTAGAGGATATTGCAGGGTACATACACTCCCTCACCGCCCCAACTCCCGCCCCCGCACCCCCCCCCCCCCCCCCCACCCTTACCCCAGATTGCTCCGAGCAAAGTGGGACTGCATCTTCAGCTGCCCCAGATTCTGCTCAACCATCGCCCCAGTCCTGGTCACAGCATGAGGTGGCGTTATATCACGGCCCACGTCCGTTGTGGGTGGGGGGCGTTGAGCAATGGTGATATCTGCCAGGACCACAGTGAGGGACCTCTGGCCCTGAGGTGATTGCAGAGCAGTCTCATGAGGTGAAGCCCAGCAAGTGGCGCCAAGGCCTGGTACAGACCCCAGGTGAGGTGCCAGCTTCCCTCTGTTTTGTAATTTATTACTAAAATCTGCAAAGCTGGACTTTTTTTTTACTTTCTCTATCTTTTTCGCAACTGAAAATGCTGTGCCTCGGGACCTCTGTACCTCAGATGGAACCAAAAGTGCACACTTTTCACTACTACACTCATTTGGGTGCAGGCGACAATAAAGCTAGTTCTAATTCCCGTCCCCCAGGGAACAGCGTTGGTTCAGCCCTCCTTCTGCTGGAGCAGACCTTCCTCTCGAGGCCAAGGTAGCGGCCTGCAGGGCTTTTATCACCAGGGAGTTCCAGAGTTTTGACTCAGAGACAGTGATGACTGCATCCAGAGTGGAGGGTAGACGGGAGGGCTGCTCGGAGACCGCGAATGCTGGAGGAGCATTCGTGAGGTGCTGCAGCGATCCTTGTAGCTGGCATGTATTGGGAAGGTGACCGGAGGAGTGGATGCTTAGAGAGATGAGCAGGTTACCAGCCAAGTGGCTGGCTTTGTGTTGGCTTGAGTTCTGGTTTATTAAAGGGCTGCCGGACCTCCCCAGCATAAGAATGGGCAGATCATCTCGTGGCTACTGAGTAAATGGCAGGAAAGCACCCGCCCCCTACCCCCCAACCCACCCCACTGCCACTTCCAAGTGTATTAGGGATAGAAAGGAGGGGAACACTGTAGGACTAAACCAAGCATTATAAGTACGTGTATTTACTGCTGGATTGGAGGTTGGAATTTCATTAGCTGCTGCAGTAGAATAGGCCATTCTTCACAATTGATGAATGTTTTGTTTGGGATAAGGCATGCAGGATGAGGAATGTTTGCACTCACTTCCTCTCCTTGTTCTTATTTTGCTCTGTAAATTAAGCCACATATCCTCTACTACATCAACTCTAAATTAAGAAAGAAACACTGACCAGGGCTGTTTTGACTGTTTTCGAAATCTAATCAGGAAGATTTCGATGAATAACACTCAAGTTTTTTTTTCCTCTCCTTTATCTCTGTCATGAGAGTACAAGTTTGTTTTCCACAACACATTGAAAATGACAAGGATGTTGAGAGGGAGTTAGAGAAATCAGGGCGTGGCTGACAGAGTTCAGTACTTACTGTCAGGAGCAGAATGATGCACCAAACCCCCACTCTCTGTCTGGCCAGTGGGGTCCATACCTTCCACTGTTCGACCCACTCCTCCTCACTCACTCCGTTCTCATCTAAACCACTCTCCAAAAGTCACTCTGTTACCATGATCCCCGTCTCCCTCCTGATATCTGCCTCTTCTGGCTCAGTGAACGTTAAATTAACTCTTTAAAGACCAAAGTAAAGGCTGTTACAGCAGGTGGATTAAAAATAAACTATTCACTTACCTAAAAACTAGATGGATAAATGGCTGGAGAGATAAGTTAGATAGATAGATATATGGGTATATAAGTAGGTAGATATATGGATAGATAGATAAATGGTAGATAGATGAACAGATGGATAGCTAGATCGCTAGATAGATACGTAGACGAATAGATAGATAAATAGTAGATAGATAGACAGATAATTGAAAGATAGATAGATAGATAGATTAGACAGATGGTTAGATAAATAGATAGATAGATAGATAGATAGATAGATAGCAAGAAGCTTGTTCCCAGAATGGGGGATTCAATTACTAGGGGTCACGATTTCAAGGTGAGAGGAGAAAAGTTTAAGGGAGGTATGCGTGGGAAGTTCTTTACGCAGAGGGTGGTGGGTGCCTGGAACACTTTGCCAGCGGAGGTGGTAGAGGTGGGCACGATAGTGTCATTTAACATTTATGTAGACAGATACATGAATGGGCAAGGTGCAGAGGGATACAGGCCCTTGGAAAACAGGCGGCAGGTTTAGATAGAGAATCTGGATCAGTACAGGCTTGGAGGGCCGAAGAGCCTGTTCCTGTGCTGTAATTTTATTTGTTCTTTGTTCTAGATAGATAGATGGACAGACAGGAGAACTGTCAGGCAGATAGTGATACAGACAGAGAGATATAAAACAAGGTGGATAGAGTGATTAAGTTATTTGCATGACAAGAACTAGGAAATAGTGGCATTAATGCAAATGATAGGCAGTTACGTATAGATAAATAAATTGACAGACAGATAGATAGACCGAGAAATAGATGGGATAGATCAATAGATTAAGTGATAAATAGATGGAGAAATAGGCAGGAGACTGAGCGATGTAGTTAATTACATGATAGCAACCAGGTACAAGTGACATTAATCTGAACAATATTGTTTCAGACATTATGAGGAAGACTCAGACGATAGGTCTTCCTCATAAAAACATATACTGTGGAGGTGCTGCTGTTGGACTGGGGTGGACAAGGTCAGAAGTCACACCACACCAGGTTATAGTCCAACAGGTTTATTAAAAATCACAAGCTATCAGAGCGCTGCTCCTTCATCAGGTGAAGTCATAAGAACATAAGGAGCAAGAGTAGGCCATTCTGCCCCTCAATCCTGCCCTGCTATTCCGTAAGATCATGGATGATCTTGCCCCAAGCTTTAACTCCTCTTTCCTGCCAGCTCTTCGATAATTCAAAAGCGTCCTGTGCGAATATTTTTCAGGGATCCCTCCTCCACAACTCACTGGGGTAGAAAATTCCAGACATTCACTAGTCCCCTGGGGGGAAGAAATTCCTTTGCATCCCAGTTTTATTCGAGTGTCTCCATATCCTGTAACTGTGTCCTCTAGTTCGAGATTCTCTCACGAGGGGAAACATTTTCTCAACGCTACTCACTCAAACACACCTTCCCCACCCTCTCAGAATCTTGTGTGTTTTAATAAAATCACCTCTCCCATCCTACTAAACACTACAAAGCAAGGCCCGAAATGTTTAAAGATTGGATTCCCTACAGTGTGGAAACTGGCCCTTCAGCCCAACAAGTCCACACTGCCCCTTGAAGCATCCCACCCAGACCCATCCCCCTATAACCCACACACCCCTGAGCACTATGGGCAATTTAGCATGGTCAATCCATCCAGCCCGCACATCTTTGGACTGTGGGAGGAAATCGGAGCACCCGGAGGAAGCCCAGATAAAGCCTTCATCCCAGGAACCAGCCTCGTGACCCTGTTCTGGATAACGTTCAACGCCAAGGCATCCTTTCTTAAATACGCGAACTGCAACTGTATGCAGTTCTCCAGGTGAGAGATCCTCAGCTGATCCCCCATCGAATCCAAACAACATCACCATTTGCAGGTTGTGCTGAAGTCATTTCTCCAGCATTAACCCTTTCGGACCCTTGCACTCTTATTAATATCAACCATGAGCGGTGAGACACTCAGAAATGCCATTTCAAATCCGCTGTGTACCGCCTCTGCGGCTCAGGCTGGACTTGAAATATTCGCCAGACCTGCCAGGCCGGCGGACTTTCTCCTGCACTTTCAGGGTGCCTCACAGTGTCAGGGATTAGAGTTCGATCCCACCCTTGGGTGCCTGCCTGCGTGGAGTTTGCACATCGTCTGTGTGGGTTTCCTCCCAGAGCCCAAAGCCGTGCAGGTCAGGATGTATTGGGCTGTGCTGAATTGCCCCATAGTGTGCAGGCTGGGTGGGTTATGGCCAATGCAGGGCTACAGGGATAGAGTGGGGGGTGGGTGTTTGGGTCTTTGTGGGTGTGGTGGTGGAGTTGGTATTTGGAGGGGCAGTGTGGACCTGATTTGCCGAAAGGCCTGTACCCACAACTGTAGGGATTCTAAGATTCTGCTTTTACACGTGACTCCAGGCCCACAGTAACATGGCTGGCTCTGGACTGCCCTCTGAGGTGGCCACGCTAATTCATGGTGGGCGGCTAATGATGGTCTTGCCAGCCTTGCAAAGGAGTGAATGGAAATAGAATAGGACGTATCCAGGATTCGAAAAAATGCCTCTACCCCTCCCTTGTCGGTCAATTCCATTAATACACCCCCACCTCAGCTCCCCCTGAGTGCATCAACGTGACTCTGTAATAGCAACTTCTACATCCTCACCACGCTCGTCCATCCCTATTGTGTTGAAGGCTTGATGCGCTGAGTCACGCTGTTACTATACAGGCCTGCCAGCCCTTTGGTGGTATTCGCTCTCGCAGCTGGACACCTGCCAGCACTGAGTCAGCCTGAGAGCTGAGCCTTGACGACTGTCCTCAGTCTGGGATGTTGTCTCTTTCCCACGGCCCAGGGAGACCACTGGGATGTTGCAGACAACCAGCTGACCACAAACAGAACAACAGATCTCACCCACATTTTTACTCACACTAACAGACCCCTACCCCCTCCGCAAACTGAAGCACACAGTTATATTGTGCACAGACGGACACACACACACACGCACACACACACACGCATACACACACACACACGCACACATCACGCATGCACACAACACACACACACACACACACACACACACACACACACACACACACACACACACACACACACACACACACACACACACTTCAAACAGTCCTTCATTGGCTGTGGGATATACAACGGTTGTGAAAGGCGCTACATAGATGTGACTCTTTTATTTATATTCTGTACTGAGGCCTGTAACAAATATGGCGTTACGGAGGCTATGAAAGGTGCGTATGCAGTGGAACCCTGCTCTACCACAAATTCACTAATAGTACAGGAACCTTATTGAACCCAAGTGAAGGAAATCTTGATTCAAATCTTCACTTCAATACTTCAAGGGAGATTTTTCCTGCGGTGTGGTTTTAACATTTGGAAACCTTCTCTTTGTTCTAAGGGACATTAGCTATATCTATTTAAGACCATAAGACATAGGAGGGGAAATAAGGCCATTCGGCCCATCAAGTCCACTCCGCCATTTAAGTCATGGCTGATGGGCATTTCAACTCCACTTCCCTGCACACTCCCCGTAGCCCATGATTCCTTGTGAGATCAAGAATTTGTCGATCTCTGCCTTGAAGGCACCTAACGTCCTGGCAAACATTGTGGGACACTGTTATTTACATGGGTGAGAGATGGCTGTGAATAATTCCTTATATTCTGAACTGAGTCCTGTCATGCACAGATGGAATATTGCAGTTCTGTTTCGCATTCATTCTGAAGTACAGCCACTGGTGTCAGGTCGCAAATGCAGCAGCTAATTTTGGGCTCAGCAAGGACCCACAATGGGCAGCATTTAAAAACGAGATGGGCAAGATGTCTTCTGAAGACTCAAGGAGAAACTCAGCAGGTCTGGCAGCACCTGGGGAGAGAACAAAGCAGTTTAGTGTTTCCGGTAATGATATGATGCATCGTCAGGACAGTGATGATGTTGTCTGGTTTGCTGTGTGACCAGTGGACCCCAGGGAGAAATTGCTAGCCCTTAGCTGAAGCAGAGAGCCCTTGGCTTCACATTTTGCCTGGAAGACTGAGCCTGTGACACCGCAGCACTCCGCTGGCACCATCTCATTCCGGCATCTCTGAAGTGGGGCTGTGTGTGTTGCGTGTGAGAGAGCTGTCAGGGTGAGCTGTAGCAGAGTGAGGTCGGAGGGATTGAAGGGGCTAATTTGCTCATATCGACACAAAAGGATAGGCAATGGTCTAGTGATATTATCGCTGGACTGTTAATCTAGAGACCCAGGTAATATTCTGGGGGACCCAGGTTTGAATCCTGCCACAGCAAATGGTGGAAATTGAATTCAATTAATACCTGGAATTAAAGTTTAATAATGACTATGAACCCATTGGTTGATTGTTGAAAAAACCCATCTGGTTCACTAATGTCCTTTAGGGATGGAAACTGCCATCCTTATCTGGTCTGGCCTACATGTGACTCCAGACCCACAGCAATGTGGTTGGCTTTAAACTACCTTCTGGGCAATTAGGGATGGGCAGTAAATGCTGCCTGGTCAGTGATGCCCTTGTCCCATGAATAACGAAAAAAACAGGGACACATCAGCTCCGATACTGAGACTACGAATGCTGAGGAGCCTGGATTGAACAGACGTGGAGGAGAAGGTGTTCCCACTAGTAGCAGAGACGAGGACTCGAGGGAGCGGCTTCAGAGTAGAGAAACAGCTCTTTAGAACTGAGATGGGGAGGGGTTTCTTCAGTCAGAGGGTGGTGAATCTGTAGAAGTCATGACTGCAGATGGTTGTGGAGGCCAAGTCATTCAGTATTTAACCCAGAGATGGATAGTTTCTTGCTTAGAAAGGGGGAGAAAGCAGGAGATTGGGGGTTGAGAAACACATCAGCCATGATGGAATGGTGGAGCAGCCTCGATAGGCTAATGCTATTCTACTATCTTATGGCCTTATGAAGCATCATTAGGGACGAGGCTTAGTTACCCAGATCGTGGAGAGGAAACTGAATAGGGGCCCTATATACCACTCCGAATGTTGTACAAACTGAAATATTTATCCAGGACTGCCCTGGACAAGAGTTCCTTTGAAGCAGCTGTGCACTAATTTTCCTGCAACATTGGGATGATGCAAGCGCTCAGGAAGGGATAATGACTATGCTTATGACAGGCCACAGGGGTCAGAGGATACCAGCTGGAAGGTCAGTGGGTGAACTGTTAATGATGCTGTTTGCTACCTCTGCAGCTTATCGCTGCAGGCAGGAGGGAAGCAAACAGGGCTGCTCTTCTGAACGGCTTTTCATAACCTCAGGATGTCCCAAAGTGCGTCATGACCAATGAAGTTGCTTTTTCCATGGTAGTTATTGCTGGCAAATAGGAAACTTAAACAAAACTAATTTAGCAGGAATGAGGGAGGAGCTGGCTAACTTTGATTGGACCAGAAGACTAAACATTGCAGCAGCAAATGGAAACAGCGGGAAATATTTCAAGAAATAATCCTAAATGTTCAATGCAATTCCACCTTGTCAGTTCATGAAGCCTCAATGAGGAACATTCACCCGTGGCTGGCACGGGAAGCTAATGTGAAGATTCAAAGGGCAGGTCCCGGAATTTCGCAGGAATAAGCTTGAGGTCTTCGACACAAAAAAAGGGCCACCGAAACAAAACATTGATGAAGCAACTTTGGGAAGATATTGCAAAAAAACCCAAAAGGCCTAGTAGACAGAGAGACTCACCAAGAAACTTACCAGCATTGGCACTTTGTCAATTTCTGGTACATTTCAGCCAGGGTGTTCAACTCAGAGATGGGCATTCAATGCAGTGTGGGTGACATAGAATCATAGAATCCCTACAGTGTGGAAACAGGCCCTTTGGCCCAGCAAGTCCACACCAACCCTCAGAGCATCCCACCCAGACCCATTCCCCTATAACCTACCTATCCCTGAACACTACAGGCAATTTAGCACAGACAATCCACCTAGCCTGCCCATCTTTGGACTGTGGGAGGAAACCAGAGCACCCGGAGGAAACCCACGCAGACACGGGGAGAATGTGCAAACTCCACACAGACAGTTACCTGAAGATGGAATTGAGCCCAGGTCCCTGGCCCTCTGAGGCAGCAGTGTTACGCACTGAGCCACCGTGCTGCCCATGTGTTTAATCCAATCTGAGACCATTTGATTCAGTGGGTGTGAGCTGTTTAAATCCACAGCAAGGGGAGAGGAGAAGGTGTTTGGTACGCTTGCCTTTATTGGTCTGTGCATTGAATATGGGAATTGGGAGATAACACGGTGTGGAGCTGGATGAACACAGCACGCCAAGCAGCATCTTGGGCCTAGACCCTTCATCAGAAACTGAAACGTCAGCCTTCCTGCTCCTCTGATTCTGCTTGGCCTGCTGTGTTCATCCAGCTTTCCACCTTGTTATCTCGGATTCTCCAGCATCTGCAGTTCCTATTATCGCAGGAATCGGGAGGTCATGTTGTGGCTGTACAGGACATTGGTTAGGTGACTTTTGGAATACTGTGTTCATTTCTGGGCTCCCTGCTATAGGTAGGATGAGGTTAAATTTGAAAGCGTTCAGGAAAGATTTATAAGGATGCTGCCGGGTTTGGAGGATTTGTGTATAGGGAGAGGCTGAAAAGGTTGGGATTTTCTCCCTGGAGCATTGGAGGCTGAGGGGTGACGTTGTAGAGGTTTACAAAATCATGAGGGGCATGGATGGACTGAATACGCAAGGCCTTTCTCCCAGCGTAGGGGAGTCCAAAACTAGAGGCCAAAGGTTTAAGGTGAATGGGGAAAGAATAAAAGCGACCTAAAGGACAACATTTTCACCTAAGAGGGTAATGCGTGTATGAAGCAACCTGTTAGAGGAAGTATTGGAAGCTTGTACAATTACTACATTTAAAAGGTTTCTGGATGGATATACAAGTAGGAAGTGTTTAGAGGGACAAGGCCCAAATGCAAGAAAATGGGACTGCATGAATTTAGAATACTTGGTCAGCATGGATCAGTTGGAACGAAGGGTCTGTTTCTGCGCTGTACAGCTTCATGACTCTATGACCACTTCTCTCTTTGGGAGTGGCGAGTTATTTGATTAATACACAGTACTTTTCTTTAATGTCATTCACTGATGTGCTCCCATTTCCCCATCTCTAGGTTTTAAATGTCTAAACACTGCAGATCCTTGTGTAAATGGGGGGAGCTGCCAATCGCTCAGTAACGGTACTGCGACCTGTCTGTAAGTAAGGGAGTGCATGATTTTGTAAACTACCGAGGATACAAGTCATTGACTAAACAGCCATGGTCTCTCATTAAGACTTAAAACCTCAAGGAACATAAGGGCTTTGTAAAACTACATGTTTATTGATCTAGCGTTTTACAATAGACAGTGTCCCTCTTTTAAAAATTATACCTGTATTCGTGCGTGTGCACAAGTCACACTGCAATTTTTTTCTGATTCTGAGATAATAACATTCCTCCTTCTTTCACTCTAAAACACCTTCTAATTGATTCATTTTGACCTGATAAACTACACTGTAGTTGAAGTGTAACATGGCTGTGTAAATAACTAATTAAATATTTTTGTTGCAGTCAACCGAGGGTGTTTAAAAGGGAGGAAACTGATTCATCCTTCCCCTCTATTCATAACATACTGGCTCATTATGAATGACCTGGAAATGCAAACATTTAACTAATGACACATTTTCAGGAACAGGCACGTTTGCCAATGAGTTTCAAGAGGTTTAGAGAGAAACAAGGGAGAGGGAGACCAAGTCTTTCAGTTTGTCTGCTGCAAATCCGTCCTTTTTCTCTCTGAAATACAGTATGCTTGTGTTTTCCTGTTCCCGATTTCATTATATTTCAAGCTGGATGATCTGCAGATGAGCGTGAAGCTTCCAGCAAGATAGAAACAGACAGAGAGACCAGGATTTCAGGGATACAGAGTGAGGCTGCGATCTTGGGGGGAACAGAGGGAGACTGGGATCTTGGGGGGAACAGGGGGAGCCAGGGATCTCAGGGGAGACAGAGGGAGACTGGGATCTCGGGGGGAGACTGAGGGAGTCTGGGATCTCGGGGTGAGACAGAGGGAGACTGGGATCTTGGGGGGAACAGATGGAGACTGGGATTTTGGGGCGAACAGAGGGAGACTGGGATCTCAGGGGAGACAGAGGGCGACTGGGGTCTCAGGGGAGCACAGCGTGACCAGGATCTCTGGGGGAACAGAGGGAGACTGGGATCTCGGGGGGAACAGAGGGAGACTGGGATCTCTGGGGGAACAGAGGGAGACTGGGATCTCAGGTGAGTCAGAGGGAGACTGGGATCTCAGGGGAGACAGAGGGAGACTGGGATCTTGGGGGGAGACAGAGGGAGACTGGGATCTCTGGGGGAACAGAGAGAGACTGGGATCTCGGGGGAGTCAGAGGGAGACTGGGATCTCGGGGGGAACAGAGGGAGACTGGGATCTCTGGGGGAACAGAGGGAGACTGGGATCTCGGGGTAACAGAGGGAGACTGGGATCTCAGGGGAGTCAGAGGGAGACTGGGATCTCAGGGGGAACAGAGGGAGACTGGGATCTCTGGGGGAACAGAGGGAGACTGGGATCTCGGGGGGAACAGAGGGAGACTGGGATCTCTGGGGGGAATAGAGGGAGGCTGGGATCATGGTGGAAACAGAGGGAGACTGGGATCGTGGGGGGAACAGAGGGAGACTGGGATCTCAGAGGAGACAGAGGGAGACTGGGATCTCAGGGAGGTCAGAGGGAGACTAGGATCTCAGGGGGAACAGAGGGAGACTGGGATCTCGGGGGGGGGGGAACAGAGGGAGACTGGGATCTCGGGGTAACAGAGGGAGACTGGGATCTTGTGGGGAACAGAGGGAGGCTGGGATCTCAAGGGAAACAGAGGGAGACTGGGATCTCAGGGGAGACAGAGGGAGACCGGGATCTCGGGGGAGACAGAGGGAGATTGGGATCTCGGGGGGAACAGAGGGAGACTGGGATCTCGGGGGAGACAGAGGGAGACTGGGATCTCAGGGGGAACAGAGGGAGACTGGGATCTTGGGGAGTCAGAGTGAGACCGGGATCTCAGGGGAGACAGTGGGAGACTGGGATCTCAGGGGAGACAGTGGGAGACTGGGATATCAGGGGAGACAGAGGGAGACTGGGATCTCAGAGGAGACAGAGGGAGACTGGGATCTCGGGGGGAACAGAGGGAGCCTGGGATCTCGAGGGGAGTCAGAGGGAGACTGGGATCTCGGGGGGAACAGAGGGAGACTGGGATCTCAGGGGAGTCAGAGGGAGACTGGGATCTCAGGGGAGACAGAGGGAGACTGGGATCTCAGGGGAGACTGAGGGAGACTGGGATCTTGGGGGGATCAGAGGGAGACTGGGATCTCAGGGGAGACAGAGGGAGACTGGGATCTTGGGGGGATCAGAGGGAGACTGGGATCTCAGGGGAGACAGAGGGAGACTGGGATCTCAGGGGAGACAGAGGGAGACTGGGATCACGGTGGAAACAGAGGGAGACTGGGATCTCAGGGGAAACAGAGGGAGACTGGGATCTCAGGGGAGACAAGGGAGACTGGGATTTTGGGGGGAACAGAGGGAGACTGGGATCATGGTGGAAACAGAGGGAGACTGGGATCTCGGGGGGAACAGAGGGAGACTGGGATCTTGGGGGAACAGAAGGAGACTGGGATTTTGGGGGGAACAGAATGAGACTGGGATTTTGGGGGGAACAGAGGGAGACTGGGATCTCAGGGGGAACAGAGGGAGACTGGGATCTCAGGGAGTCAGAGGGAGACTGGGATCTCAGGGGAGACAGAGGGAGACCGGGATCTCAGGGGAGACAGAGGGAGACTAGGATCTCGGGGGAAACAGAGGGAGACTGGGATCTCGGGGTAACAGAGGGAGGCTGGGATCTCTGGGGGAACAGAGGAAGACTGGGATCTCAGGGGAGACAGAGGGAGACTGGGATCTCGGGGGGGAACAGACGGAGACTGGGATCTCTGGGGGAACAGTGGGCGACTGGGATCTCGGGGGAGTCAGAGGGAGACCGGGATCTCGGGTGAGTCAGAGGGAGACTGGGATCTCGGGGGGAACAGAGGGAGACTGGGATCTCTGGGGGAACAGAGGGAGACTGGGATCTTGGGGGGAACAGAAGGAGACTGGGATTTTGGGGGGAACAGAGGGAGACTGGGATCTCAGGGGAGACAGACGGAGACTGGGATCTCAGGGGAGACAGAGGGAGACTGGGATCTCAGGGGAGGCTGGGATCTCAGGGGAGACAGAGGGAGACTGGGATCGCAGGGGTGACAGAGGGGGACTGGGGTCTCAGGGGAGACAGAGGGAGACTGGGGTCTCAGGGGAGCACAGCGTGACCAGGATCTCTGGGGGAACAGAGGGAGACTTTGATCTCAGAGGGAACAGAGGGAGACTGGAATCTCGGGGGAGTCACTGGGAGACTGGGATCTCAGGGGAAACAGAGGGAGACTGGGATCTCTGGGGGAACAGTGGGAGACTAGGATCTCTGGGGGAACAGAGAGAGACTAGGATCTCAGGGGGAACAGAGGGAGACTGGGATCTTGGGGTAACAGAGGGAGACTGGGATCTCGGGGGAGTCAGAGGGAGACTGGGATCTCGGGGAGACAGAGGGAGATTGGGATCTCGGGGGGAACAGAGGGAGACTGGGATCTCTGGGGGAACAGAGGGAGACTGGGATCTCTGGGGGAACAGAGGGAGACTAGGATCACAGGGGGAACAGAGGGAGACTGGGATCTCGGGGGGGAACAGAGGGAGACTGGGATCTCGGGGGCGAACAGATGGAGACTGGGGTCTTGGGGGAACAGAAGGAGACTGGGATCTCGGGGGGAACAGAGGGAGACTGGGATCTCTGGGGGAACAGAGGGAGACTAGGATTACAGGGGCAACAGAGGGAGACTGTGATCTCGGGGGGGAACAGACGGAGACTGGGATCTCGGGGGGGGAACAGACGGAGACTGGGATCTTGCAGGGAACAGAAGGAGACTGGGATTTTGGGGGGAACAGAGGGAGACTGCGATCTCAGTGGAGACAGAGGGAGACTGGGATCTCAGGGGAAACAGAGGGAGACTGGGGTCTCAGGGGAGCACAGCGTGACCAGGATCTCAGGGAGAACAGAGGGAGACTGGAATTTCAGGCAAATAGCTGGAAATAGAGATTGCAAGGAAACAGTTGGAATACAGTTCTCAGAGAAACATCTCGAAATAGAGATCAGGGGAAACAGCTGGAAATAGAAGTTCCGGAGAAACAGCTGGGATAGACATCGCAATGACATGCTGGGATAGAGATCCCGGTGTAACGGCTAGAGTCTGTGATCTCATGTGTGGAAGTGCCAGCGTTCTGGGGCGAAGAAAATAATCTCTTCACCACCTGAGTTGAACAGTGTTGGAAATGAAAGCACATTCCTTTCGCTATCGTCAGAACAAATGCAAGAATGTCCCACTTCACAGAAACACATTGATTTATACCCGCGGGAGGGGAGGATGCTGATCGGTTGACATCGCCTCCGAGAAAGCATTGGGGGAATAAATGGTCCTTAAATCTATAGGAGTGACCGCCTGGTGACCTACAAATGTGCTGTTTGATGCCAACAAGATGATAAATACTGGAGGGAAAACGTTTGTGAGGCTATCAATTCAGAGTTTGGCCTTGCTCCCGCAGGGAAGGACACGTTGGGAGGGACTGGGAGAGTGGGGAGTGGTGTTGTGAGTGTGCTGTAGCATTAGATCAGCCCGGATAAGGAGAGGATGAGAGGAAGCCCAGCTTTGGAGGGTTAGTTCCCACTTTGTGTTAGCAGTGCTCATTTCAAACAGCCCCTTACCTCAGTTGTTGACATACATATCACTGCGTCCAACAGTTCCATCAAACTGGCACCGTTATTCTCAGTAAGATCATAAATACTTTCCATCTGACCACCGAGGCCAAACTCCAAATGATTAACATGGTAGGCATCCCTGCTTTATCTCCTGTCATTGAGTCATAGAGCTATACAGCATGGAAACAGACCCATATCCATGCTGATTAGGTATCCCAAATTAATCTACACCCATTTGCCAGTATTTCGCTGATATCCCTCTAAACCCTATCTATTCTTATACCCATCCAGATGCCTTTTACATGCTGTAATTGTATCAGCCTCCACCACTTCCTCTGGCAGCACATTCCACTCACACACCACCCCCGTGTGAAAAAGTTGCCCCTTAGGCCCCTTTTAAATTTTTTCCCTTCACCTCAAACTTAAAGTTTACAACTGGGTTAAGGGTAATTACAATTCATTTAGGCAAGAACTGGCTAATATAAACTAGGAACAGATGCTGTCAGGGAAGATCACTAGAGAAATGTGGACATTGTTTAAGGAATGCATACTGCATGTGCTCGATGTGCTTGTCCCTAGCAGGCAGGGAAGATGTGGTCGAGTGAGGGACCCTTGGCTCTAGAGAGAGGTTGAACGACTGGTTAAAGGGAATAGGGAGGCTTATGTAAGGTTTAGGAAACAAGGATTGGAAAAGGTTCTAGAGGGATACAAGTTACCCAGGAAGGAGCTGAAGGAAGGGGTTAGGAGAGCTGCAAGGGGGCATGAGAAAACCTTGGCAGATAGGATCAAGGAAAACTCCAAGGCTTTTTACACATATGTGCAGAACAAGAGAATGACCAGAGAAAGGGTAGGGCCGATCAAGGATTGTAAAGGCCATTTGTGCATGGAGCCTAAAGAGACAGGAGAGGCCCATTAATGAATAATCTTCTTTGGTATTCACAACTGAGAGGGATCTAGTTGTATAGGAGGACGTTGTGAAACAGGCTTGTAGGCTAGAGGAGGTTGGTGTTAGTAAGGAAGATGTGCTAGGAATTCTGAGGAAGTTGAAGATAGATAAGTCCCCTGGGTCTGATGGGATTTATCCAAGAATTTCATGGGAAGCGAGGGATGAGATCACAGGGCCTTTGGCAGTGATCTTTTCATCCTCACTGTCCACAGGTATAGTACCAGAAGATTGGAGAGAGGCAAACATCATTCCCTTGTTCAAAAAAGGGAATAAGGATAACCCCAGAAATTACAGACCAGTCAGTCTTACTTCAGTGGTGGGCAAATTATTGGAAAGGGGTCTGAGAGATAGGATTTACGTTAACTTGGAAAGGCACAGTTTGATATGTGATAGTCAGCATGGATTTGTGAGGGGTAGATCATGCCTCATAAACCTTATTGAATTCTTTGAAGAGGTGACCAAACACGTGGATGTAGATAGAGCAGTGGATGTGTATACAAGGATTTAAGTAAGGCATTTGATAAGGTTCCCCATGGTAGGCTCATGCAGAAAGTAAGGAAGCATGGGATAAGGGGAAATGTGGCAGATTGGATTCAGAATTGGCTGACCCTTAGAAGACAAAGGATGGTAGTGGATGGAAAATATTCAACATGGTGCTCAGTTACGAGTGGTGTGCCACAAGGATCTGTCCTGGGTCCTCTCCTATTTGTGATTTTTGTAAATGATTTGGATGAAGGAGTGCAAGGGTGGATTAGCAAGTTCGCGGACGATATGAAAGTGGGTCGAGTTGTAGACAGTATGGAGGGCTGTTCTAGGTTACAAAGGGACATTGATAAGATGCAGAGCTGGGCTGAGAAGTGGCAGATGGAGTTTAATCCTGAAAAGTATTAGGTGATTCATTTCGGAAGGACAAATTTGAAAGCAGAATACAGGGTTAATGGAAAGATTCTTGGCAGTGTGGAGGAGCAGAGGGACCTTGGGGTTCGTGGCCACAGTTCCCTGAAAGCTGCCACCCAGGTGGATAGAGTTGTTAAGAAGGCATTTGGTGTTTTAGCTTTCAATAATAGAGGGATCGAGTTCAAGAGCCGTTAAGTTATGCTCCAGCTATACAAAAGCCTGGTTCGGCCACATCTGGAGTATTGTGCCCAGTTCTGGTCACCTCATTACAGGAAAGATGTGGAAGCGTTGGAAAAGGTGCAGAGGAGATTTACCAAGATGTTGCCTGGAATGGAGGCAAGGTCTTACAAGGAAAGGTTGAGAGATCTAGGGCTTTTCTCTTAAGAACAATGAAGGATGAAAGGTGACTTGATAGAGGTGTACAAAATGATCAGAGGTATAGATAGAGTGAACAGCCAGAGGCTTTTTCCTAGGGTGGAGATAGCTATTACGAGGGGGCATAGTTATAAAGTGAGTGGAGGTAGATATCAGGGAGACGACAGAGTTAGATTCTTTACTCAGAGAGTGGTTGGGGCATGGAATGCATTGCCGGAGAGGATAGTGGAGTTGGCCTCATTAGGGGTATTTAAGTGGCTATTAGACAGGCAAATGGATGACAGTATAAGGCAGGAGTGGAGGTTAGATAGACCTTAGGATTAGGGTAAAGGTTCAGCACAACATTGTGGGCCGAAGGGCCTGTACTGTGCTGTATTGTTCTATGTTCTATGTTATGCCCTCTAGTTTTGGACTCCCCTACCCCAGGGTAAAGACCTTGTCTATTCACCCTATCCATGCCCCTTATGATTTTATAAACCTCTTTAAGATCACCCCCTCAGCCTCCGGGGAAAATATCTCCAGCTTATTCAGCCTCTGCCTGTAGTTCGAACTCTCCAGACCCGGCAACATCCTCGTAAATCTTTTCTGAATCTTTTTAATTTTCACAACATCCTTCCAAAGCAGGGAGACCAGGAAATTGTCCCATTTCAGATAATAATCCAATCCCCTTTTAAAGCTGAAATTAGCCCTGCCTTTGCCATAATCTTAGGCATTGCATTCCAATGCATGTAAAAGGACTTGTCACTGCTCCTTTTTCACCTTAAAAATGTGTCCTCTGATTCTCAATCCCTTCTACCAATGCTCAATCCGGATGTTTTGATCTTGTTTCATACTCCACTTTGCCTTCTCTCCTCTTTATGTCCAGGTTTCTCTAAACTGGCCACAACTGCACAGCGTAGTGTACACAGCCCAGTGCATCACACAAGCCAACCTTCCACCCATTGATTCCATCCGTACTTCTCGCTGGCTCAGAAAGACAGTCAACATCATCAAAGACCCCTCCCACCCAAGTTACAATCTCTCCCACCCTCTTCCGTTGGGCAGAAGATTCAAGAGCTTAAACACGCGGACCAACAGATTCAAGAACAGCTTCTTCCCCGCCGTTGCTAGATTTCATAATGGACCTGTCCAATTTTAAATTGCGACACTGACGGCCCTTTGGGCACCTTCTCTGCAGCTGTAACATTGCATTCCTCGCTCTGTTCTATTACCCTTAGGCACTTTGTCCAGTCTGAGCTGCCTGTACTGCATGCAAAACAAAACTCTTCACTGTACTCGGTACACATGACAATAATAAATCAAATCAAATTAAAAAAAAACAAGGTGTGGAGCTGGATGAACACAGTAGGCCAAGCAGCAACTCAGGAGCAGGACCGAAATGTCAGCTTTTGTCCTCCTAAGATGCTGCTTGGCCTGCTGTGTTCCTCCAGCTCCACACCCTTCTATCATGGATTCTCCAGCATCTGCAGCTCCCATTATCTCAAATTAAAAAACAATGATGTTTGGATATCGAGGCAGGACTGTTCCCCCGACTTGGGGCTGAGGCTATTTTCTGAGCGATGTTTTGCACCCCCGCAGAGAATGCATCTTCACCCCACCCACCCCCTTGACTGCCACCTTTGCTCCTTTGCAGCTGTGTGCCGCCCTACGTTGGCGAGCTGTGCCAGTACTCGGACCCTTGCTGGGGCAGTCCGTGCCTGCACGGCGCCACGTGTGTGAGCCGTGTGGGGAATGGCTCTGCCGAAGCCTTCTGCTCCTGCCCGCCGGGGTACGCGGGCCGGCTGTGCGGCGAGCCAGAGGAGAGCGCCTGCCAGGAAAACCCGTGCCTGAACCGCGGGGCGTGTGAGCTGGACCCTGCCTCTGGCTACCGGTGCAAGTGTCAGCGCGGCTGGACCGGTAAGCCTCCCACTCTCTAACGCTGCCAGTCGGCTCCTGGCGCCTGGGTCGTGGTGGGTGAAGGGAGGCGGGGAGGGGGCGGTGGTGTGGTAGTCGGGTGGGGGGGGAGAGGAGGGATAGGCAGCACGGGACTGGGTCAAACACACCCGCGCTGCCTCTCAAAGCCGATCGTGGGGAGGCAATGGCCAAGTGGTATCACTGGTCTGTTAATCCAGAAACCCAGATAATGTTCCGGGGACCCGGGTTCGAATCCCGCCAGGGCAGATGGTGGAAGTTAAATTCAAAAAATATCTGGGATTAACAATCTAATCCATTGTTGATTGTCGGGAAAAACCCATCTGGTTCACTAATGTCCCTTAGGGAAGGAAACTGCCGTCCTTACCTGGCCTGGCCTACCCTGCATGTGACTCAAAATGCGCCAGCAATATGGTTGGTTTGGAATTGCCTCAGAGTGATTAGGGATGGGCAATAAATGCAGACTAATTCCTGCAAAAGGACACGCAAATAAAGCTGCGGAGTAAAAAAAATGATGGTCCACGAGGAGAGTGGGCAGCTCCCTGTCAGTGTCACTGTGTGCGTTACCGTGGGACACACACTGCTCCCTGTCAGTGTCACTGTGTGCGTTACCGTGGGACACACACTGCTCCCTGTCAGTGTCACTGTGTGCGTTACCGTGGGACACACAGCTCCCTGTCAGTAACACTGTGTGCGTTACCGTGGGACACACACAGCTCCCTGTCAGTGTCACGGTGTGCGTTACCGTGGGACACACAGCTCCCTGTCAGTGTCACTGTGTGCATTGCCGTGGGACACACAACTCCCTGTCAGTGTCACTGTGTGTGTTACTGTGGGACACACAGCTCCCTGTCAGTGTCATTCTGTGTGTTACCGTGGGACACACAGCTCCCTGTCAGTGTCATTCTGTGTGTTACCGTGAGACACACAGCTCCCTGTCAGTAACATGCTATGTGTTACCGTGGGACACACAGCTCCCTGTCAGTGTCATTCTGTGTGTTACCGTGAGACACACAGCTCCCTGTCAGTAACATGCTATGTGTTACCGTGAGACACACAGCTCCCTGTCAGTAACATGCTATGTGTTACCGTGGGACACACAGCTCCCTGTCAGTAACATGCTATGTGTTACCGTGGGACACACAGCTCCCTGTCAGTAACATGCTATGTGTTACCGTGAGACACACAGCTCCCTGTCAGTAACATGCTATGTGTTACCGTGGGACACACAGCTCCCTGTCAGTAACATGCTATGTGTTACCGTGAGACACACAGCTCCCTGTCAGTAACATGCTATGTGTTACCGTGAGACACACAGCTCCCTGTCAGTAACATGCTATGTGTTACCGTGGGACACACAGCTCCCTGTCAGTAACATGCTAGGTGTTACCGTGGGACACACAGCTCCCTGTCAGTAACATGCTATGTGTTACCGTGAGACACACAGCTCCCTGTCAGTAACATGCTAGGTGTTACCGTGGGACACACAGCTCCCTGTCAGTAACATGCTATGTGTTACCGTGAGACACACAGCTCCCTGTCAGTAACATGCTATGTGTTACCGTGAGACACACAGCTCCCTGTCAGTAACATGCTAGGTGTTACCGTGGGACACACAGCTCCCTGTCAGTAACATGCTATGTGTTACCGTGAGACACACAGCTCCCTGTCAGTAACATGCTAGGTGTTACCGTGGGACACACAGCTCCCTGTCAGTAACATGCTATGTGTTACCGTGAGACACACAGCTCCCTGTCAGTAACATGCTATGTGTTACCGTGAGACACACAGCTCCCTGTCAGTAACATGCTATGTGTTACCGTGGGACACACAGCTCCCTGTCAGTAACATGCTATGTGTTACCGTGGGACACACAGCTCCCTGTCAGTAACATGCTATGTGTTACCGTGAGACACACAGCTCCCTGTCAGTAACATGCTATGTGTTACCGTGAGACACACAGCTCCCTGTCAGTAACATGCTATGTGTTACCGTGAGACACACATCTCCCTGCCAGTAACATGCTATGTGTTACCGTGAGACACACAGCTCCCTGTCAGTAACATGCTATGTGTTACCGTGAGACACACAGCTCCCTGTCAGTAACATGCTATGTGTTACCGTGGGACACACAGCTCCCTGTCAGTAACATGCTATGTGTTACCGTGAGACACACAGCTCCCTGTCAGTAACATGCTATGTGTTACCGTGAGACACACAGCTCCCTGTCAGTAACATGCTATGTGTTACCGTGAGACACACAGCTCCCTGTCAGTAACATGCTATGTGTTACCGTGGGACACACAGCTCCCTGTCAGTAACATGCTATGTGTTACCGTGAGACACACAGCTCCCTGTCAGTAACATGCTATGTGTTACCGTGAGACACACAGCTCCCTGTCAGTAACATGCTATGTGTTACCGTGAGACACACAGCTCCCTGTCAGTAACATGCTATGTGTTACCGTGAGACACACAGCTCCCTGTCAGTAACATGCTATGTGTTACCGTGGGACACACAGCTCCCTGTCAGTAACATGCTATGTGTTACCGTGGGACACACAGCTCCCTGTCAGTAACATGCTATGTGTTACCGTGAGACACACAGCTCCCTGTCAGTAACATGCTATGTGTTACCGTGAGACACACAGCTCCCTGTCAGTAACATGCTATGTGTTACCGTGAGACACACAGCTCCCTGTCAGTAACATGCTATGTGTTACCGTGAGACACACAGCTCCCTGTCAGTAACATGCTATGTGTTACCGTGAGACACACAGCTCCCTGTCAGTAACATGCTATGTGTTACCGTGGGACACACATCTCCCTGTCAGTAACATGCTATGTGTTACCGTGGGACACACAGCTCCCTGTCAGTAACATGCTATGTGTTACCGTGAGACACACAGCTCCCTGTCAGTAACATGCTATGTGTTACCGTGAGACACACAGCTCCCTGTCAGTAACATGCTATGTGTTACCGTGAGACACACAGCTCCCTGTCAGTAACATGCTATGTGTTACCGTGAGACACACAGCTCCCTGTCAGTAACATGCTATGTGTTACCGTGAGACACACAGCTCCCTGCCAGTAACATGCTAGGTGTTACCGTGAGACACACAGCTCCCTGTCAGTAACATGCTATGTGTTACCGTGGGACACACAGCTCCCTGTCAGTAACATGCTATGTGTTACCGTGGGACACACAGCTCCCTGCCAGTAACATGCTGGGGTGAGAGGCGGGGTTTGGGGTGGGGGCGTTTGGTGATGGCAATGCGGCTGAAGGCGAAGTGTGGCGGTTGATGAACACAGCCGGCCAGGCAGCGTCAGAGGAGCAGGTCTGGACCCATGGCGAAAGGGATGTCTGATTGTGCTTCCAGCCACCCGGGCACGTACGTTCAAGAAGGGCCGAATGTCACGGACATCTTTGTTCTGCTCCACCTTCCTTTCAGGGCACCACTGCCAGCTGGCGGACATGTGCAGCGCCAACCCGTGCACTAACGGTGGGAGGTGCACCAGCACCGAGGGGCATTTCACCTGCCGATGCCCCCTGGGGTTCGAGGGCCAGGTCTGCGAGGTCGACGTTGATGAGTGCTTCTCCGGAGGGGATGGGCCCTGCCGGAACGGAGCCGGCTGCCTCAACGTGCCTGGCTCGTACAAATGTGTGTGCCCGCCCGGATTCACCGGCTCCAGCTGCCAGCTCCCCTCCGCCTCCTGCTTCCCTTCGTTCTGCCAGAATGGGGGCACCTGCCTCCCAAGGCCCGGCCTGATGCACCACTGCGCCTGCCTCCCAGGTACTACCACCCTCCCCCTCCTCTCTCTCTCTCTCTCTCTCTCTCTCTCTAACCAGCACTCAGAGATCAGGGACAAGGGACTGTTCTGGGTCTAACGCTCCACTGGCATAGGGGCTGGGTGGGGTTAACGCCGCACTCTGCAATTTCTCATCTCTTCAAAAACCCTCCCTACACTGTGGCTCAGCCTGTCAATGGCCGTCATACCCCGAGAGGTGTCGCAGGCACTTCAGATCCCCTTCGGTATTCGGAGATTCGTATTTAGGAGCGATTTCTCCCCATCATGAGATGTGCAGTGAAGTCATTTGCAGCAGGGACACGTTATGAGAAATGTGTGATATTTACAGGGAATGCAGTGAGATCCAGCTGGGATATTTACAGGGAGCACAGAGAGATACAGCTGGGATATTTACCAGGAGCACAGAGAGATATAGCTGGGATATTTACCAGGAGCACAGAGAGATACAGCTGGGATATTTACCAGGAGCACAGAGAGATAAAGTTGGGATATTTACAGGGAGCACAGAGAGATACAGCTGGGATATTTACCGGGAGCACAGAGAGATATAGCTGGGATATTTACCAGGAGCACAGAGAGATACAGCTGGGATATTTACCGGGAGCACAGAGAGATATAGCTGGGATATTTACAGGGAAAACAGAGAAATACAGCTGGGATATTTACAGGGAAAGCAGAGAGCTAAGGCTGGGATATTTACAGGGAGCAGAGAGCATCAGCTGGGATATTTACAAGGAGCACAAAGAGATACAGCTGGGATATTTACCAGGAGCACAGAGAGATATAGCTGGGATATTTACAGGGAAAGCAGAGAAATACAGCTGGGATATTTACAGGGAAAGCAAAGTGCTACAGCGGGGATATTTACCAGGAGCACAGAGAGATACAGCTGGGATATTTACCAGGAGCACAGAGAGATATAGCTGGGATATTTACAGGGAAAGCAGAGAAATACAGCTGGGATATTTACAGGGAAAGCAAAGTGCTACAGCGGGGATATTTACCAGGAGCACAGAGAGATACAGCTGGGATATTTACCAGGAGCACAGAGAGATAAAGTTGGGATATTTACAGGGAGCACAGAGAGCTACAGCTGGGATATTTACAGGGAATGCAGGGAGATCCAGCTGGGATATTTACAGGGAATGCAGAATAGCCCAGACAACGGACAATGACAATCAACAAATGTAATATGAAACTGACTCCAGACAGAGTCCAAAAGGGTATTTAGGAGAATCCAGAGTGGCTCCAGTGGGATAGAGAACAGATCATCAGAGCGTACGGGATGTGTGTGGGTGATCCAGCGGGATGTGTGGGTGACCCAGTGGGATGTGTGTGGGTGACCCAGTGGGCTGTATGGGTGAGCTCAGTGGGGTGCGTGGGTGGCCCAGTGGGATGTGTGGGTGATCCAGTGGGATGTGTGGGTGATCCAGTGGGATGTGTGGGTGAGCTCAGTGGGATGTGTGGGTGATCCAGTGGGATGTGTGGGTGAGCTCAGTGGGATGTGTGGGTGATCCAGTGGGATGTGTGGGTGAGCTCAGTGGGGTGTGTGTGGGTGAGCTCAGTGGGATGTGTGGGTGATCCAGTGGGATGTGTGGGTGAGCTCAGTGGGATGTGTGGGTGATCCAGTGGGATGTGTGGGTGAGCTCAGTGGGGTGTGTGTGGGTGAGCTCAGTGGGATGTGTGTGGGTGACACAGTGGAATGTGTGTGTGACCCATTGGGATGTGTATGTGACCAAGTGGGACGTGTGGGTGAGCTCAGTGGGATGTGTGTGGGTGATCCAGTGGGATGTGTGTGGGTGACCAGTGGGATGTGTGTGTGACCCAGTGAGATGTGTGGGTGAGCTCAGTGGGATATGAGGGTGAGCTGAGTGGGATGTGTGTGGGTGAGCTCAGGGGGATGTGTGGGTGAGGTCAGTGGGATATGTGTGGGTGAGCTCAGTGGGATGCGTGGGTGAGCTCAGTGGGATGAGTGGGCGAGCTCATTGGGATGTGTCGGTGACCCAGTGGGATGAGTGTGGGTGAGCTCAGTGGGATGTGTGTCGGTGACCCAGTGGGATGTGTGTGTGACCCATTGGGATGTATGGGTGAGCTCAGTGGGATGTGTGGGTGAGCTCAGTGGGATGTGTGTGTGAGCTCAGGGGGATGTGTGGGTGAGCTCAGTGGGATGTGTGTGGGTGAGCTCAGTGGGAGGTGTGTGGGTGACCCAGTGGGATGTGTGTGTGACCCAGTGAGATGTGTGGGTGAGCTCAGTGGGATGTGTGGGTGAGCTCAGTGGGATGTGTGTGTGAGCTCAGGGGGATGTGTGGGTGAGCTCAGTGGGATGTGTGTGGGTGAGCTCAGTGGGAGGTGTGTGGGGGAGCTCAGTGGGATATGTGTGGGTGAGCTCAGTGGGGTGTGTGAGTGAGCTCAGTGGGAGGTGTGTGGGTGAGCTCAGTGGGATATGTGTGGGTGAGCTAAGTGGGGTGTGTGGGTGAGCTCAGTGGGATGTGTCGGTGACCCAGTGGAATGTGTGTGGGTGAGCTCAGTGGGATGTGTGTGAGTGAGCTCAGTAGGATGTGTGTGGGTGAGCTCAGTGGGATGTGTGTGGGTGAGCTCAGTGGGATATGTGTGGGTGAGCTCAGTGGGATGTGTGTGGGTGAGCTCAGTGGGATGTGTGTGGGTGAGCTCAGTGGGATGTGTCAGTGACCCAGTGGAATGTGTGTGGGTGAGCTCAGTGGGATGTGTGTGAGTGAGCTCAGTTGGATGTGTGGGTGAGCTCAGTGGGATGTGTGTGGGTGAGCTCAGTGGGATGTGTGTTGGTGACCCAGTGGGATGTGTGGGTGACCCAGTGGGATGTGTGTAGGTGAGCTCAGTGGGATGTGCAGGTGACCCAGTGGGATGAGTCATTGACCCAGTGGGATGTGTGTGGGTGACCCAGTGGGGTGTGTCGGTGAGCTCAGTGGAATGTGTGTGGGTGTCCCAGTGGGATGCGTCGGTGACCCAGTGGGATGTTTGTGGGTGAGCGCAGTGGGATGTGTGGGTGAACTCAGTGGGATGTGTGTGGGTGAGCTCAGTGGGATGTGTGGGTGAGCTCAGTGGGATGTGTGTGGGTGAACTTAGTGGGATGTGTGTGGGTGACCCAGTGGTGTGTGTGTGGGTGACCTAGTGGGATGTGTGTGGGTTACCCAGTGGGATGTGTGTGTGACCAAGTGGGATGTGTGGGTGAGCTCAGGGAGATGTGTGGGTGAGCTCAGTGGGATGTGTGGGTGAGCTCAGTGGGATGTGTGTGGGTGAGCTCAGTGGGATGTGTGGGTGAGCTCAGTGGGATGTGTGTGGGTGAACTTAGTGGGATGTGTGTGGGTGACCCAGTGGGGTGTGTGTGGGTGACCCAGTGGGATGTGTGTGGGTGACCCAGTGGGATGTTTGTGTGACCCAGTGAGATGTGTGGGTGAGCTCAGTGGGATGTGTGGGTGAGCTCAGTGGGATGTGTGTGGGTGAACTTAGTGGGATGTGTGTGGGTGACCCAGTGGGATGTGTGTGGGTGACCCAGTGGGATGTGTGTGTGACCAAGCGGGATGTGTGGGTGAGCTCAGTGGGATGTGTGGGTGAACTCAGTGGGATGTGTGTGGGTGACCCAGTGGGATGTCTGTGTGACCCAGTGAGATGTGTGGGTGAGCTCAGTGGGATGTGTGGGTGAGCTCAGAGGGATGTGTGGGTGAGCTCAGTGGGATGTGTGAGTGAGCTCAGTGGGATGTGTGCAGGTGAGCTCAGTGGGAGGTGTGTGGGTGACCCAGTGGGATGAGTGGGTGACACAGTGGGATGTGTGTGGGTGACCCTGTGTGATGTGTGTGGGTGACCCAGTGGGATGTGTGTGGGTGACCCAGTGTGATGTGTATGGGAGACCCAGTGGGATGTGTGTGGGTGTCCCAGTGTGATGTGTGTGGGTGACCCTGTGTGATGTGTGTGGGTGTCCCTGTGTGATGTGTGTGGGTGACCCAGTGGGATGTGTGTGGGTGACCCAGTGTGATGTGTGTGGGTGTCCCAGTGTGATGTGTGTGGGTGACCCTGTGTGATGTGTGTGGGTGACCCAGTGTGATGTGTATGGGTGACCCAGTGGGATGTGTGTGGGTGTCCCAGTGTGATGTGTGTGGGTGACCCTGTGTGATGTGTATGGGTGACCCAGTGGGATGTGTGTGGGTGTCCCAGTGGGATGTGTTGTAGAAGATGAGGAAATGGATCGAATTCTCTCTGTATCATCCGCATCAAAACCTGCTGAAGTATCAGGGCTGTGACTCGGAATTCCATCAGTGTTTCTTGCCATCGCAGGCAGCTTTCACACATGAAGGAGCTATCGCCTTGCTCCCACTTACCGCCCCTCAGGCCAAGAGTGACGAACTGCAATGAAGCTCTTCAGACACTTTATTAGGACAATTTGCAGGACGACATATCTGATTTCTACATTGCTAACTATTTTCACTCTCCGTTCCTTTGCAATTGAATCACTGTGGTTTTATAAATGACTTGATTGTTCTCCGTTGCTGCAAGTAGTTTTAGTCAGGGGGTGGCCGTGCAAAGGTTCGATAAATCACTGACCGTTTCAATCGCGCTTGGAAACTGATGTGCATGAGTTATTTTGTTTGCAATACATTAAATGCCTGAAAAAGCAGACTGCGCTGCTGCATTGTCCTCCAATCACTGCACTCCTGTGAATTCTCAGCTACACAATTTCACATAAGGACCATGGGCGCAAAACATCCAAAATGTACAGAGAAATTGATGGAATGACCGAACAGGGTAGGCAACGTCTGCTGAGAGTGGGACAGGGCCAGCATTTCAGAACTGATTAAAAGACATAAAGATCAAACAGGTTGGAAAGTTTGGGAAAGGTGCAATGAGACTAGGGCGGCCTTGTGCACCAATCACTGAAAGTGAACATTGTAGGTGCAGCAGGCAGTGAAGAAGGCAAATGGTACGTTGGCTTTCCTAGTGAGAGGAATCGAGCAGGGATGTCTTGTTGCAATTGCACAGGGCCTCGGTGAGATTGCTCCTGGAGTGGTGTGTGCAGTTTTGGTCTCTTTCTCCGAGGAAGGTTGTTCTGATGATGGATGGAGTGATGTAGGACATAGAGAGGAGTGGCAGACTGTCCAATCAGTCACAGAAATAGAAAGAGTTGGGGAATTCTCAGCGGGGTCTGAGGGCAGAGGGGAAAAACAAATGAATGTATGCGGTCATGATCTTCCATTAAAAAACAGCTCTGATGAAGCATAAACCATGTTGCTTTCCATCCCTCTCCATCTGCAGAACTGCTGAGTTTCTCCAACAACTCTGTTTTTATTTCACACCCCCAGCACCTGGAGCCTTTTGATTGGGTGCTCTGAGTTGGATGAATGTGAGCCTTGGGTGCAGGCTGTCAATTGGCTATGGGGGCATAGTTGGTCATGAGTAGGGCTGGGAAAATGGTGCTCTTAGTTGGTAATTTGGCGCCAGCAGAATGTGGTATGATCTTCTCACAGGTTCAATGCCCTCCTGGCCTCTCATTCACTTGCCATTGGGCTCGATGGTAAGCTGGCCACCAGTCGGGCGGGGGGTAGTATCAAACGCACGAAGGTGGCAAACAGAATGGGAGCTCAGTGTCGCTCCTGCCCAGCTGTCAGGAAAACAGCGGGCAGGCAACGACGATTTGGGGGAGGGGTGGAATGGGTTGGGGGAACGGGGAGGTCGGCATCGGTCTGGACAAACAATGGGGTGTGTCGAGCTGAAATGCTGAGGCCATGGTGCTAATTGAGCCCTGCTCCATGAACATTCCAGCATTCCTGAGCTGGTTTTCTGGAGCTCCTCACGGCTCCCGGACTGCTGGCTGCATGCTGAACCTTTCTCTAGCCACTCCCCCACACCCCTTACCTCCCCACCTCCCACACCAACGAGAGGCTGTGCAAGTCAAGGTCACACTGTATGCTCCAATCGAGTAGAGGCCTGGGGTCAGTACCCTGAGGACACTGGGTTTCCTGACCCCCAACCCCAAAAACTCCACTCCTCAGCATGCAGCAAGCCTCTATCTATGCTAAATGCTTATTTCTCAGATGTTAGTTTGCTCTCACACCGATTTTCAAAAACCCTCTCCTTATATACCTTGGATGACATATCAATATTCTTATAATAGCATTGATCTGAAGTTATCAAAACCATCAGATTTAAATTCAATTTGCTATCAGCCACTAAGTGCTTGTTTGAAATTAATTGGCTGATTTCAACTCGTTGTCAAAACATCAAAACATGCCTGAGGTTTCCAATCACACCACCAACTGATATATGTTTCAGTCTTAAAACTGGCTGTACATCTTCAGTTACTGGTGCAAACTTCTGTGTAAAAAAAACTTTATCTCTTAAAGGGACCACACACTGTTCTCCTTTATCTGTTTTTTTTTGACATACAATTTCTAGCTTCCGGCCTTCCAATTCATGATTACTCTACACAACTTTGTAACAGTCCTTCATGGGAACCTTGGCCATTGATGGGAATTGACCCCACCCTGTTGGCATCACTCTGCAATGCAAGCCAGTGGCCCACCCAACTGTTAGCACAAAAGCATTGTAGGCAGGTAGATGGAGGAATAGAGTTACAAACTGATACAAACTGCATTAAGTAAGTGGGCAAACATTCGTCTCATGGATTTCACTGTTTGTAAATGTGGGGTCAACCACATTGGTCTGTAACAGGATAGAATGGGAACTTTGTAAATGGTGAAAAAGGCCAGGAACCGTAATGGCCTAAAAAAAACAATTGGACTGATGTACACAGACAATCCGACTTCCACAAATTGGCACTGAATATTATCAAAAAGTTGAATGTGTTTGTTGGTTTCTGTCGAGGGTCTAGTATACAAGTGGGTGACAGTCAAATTTCACCCATAAAAAGGCCTGGTTAGACCATATCTACAGCATTGCATGTGTTTGAGGACACTGCAGGCATGTTGACCTTGTGGCGAGTACAGTGTAGATCTACCAGAATTATGTCTGAAAGCCAACATTTAACTTATGTGACGCCTTGGCAGTACAAAGGTTGTAGTCCCTGGCATTTGAAAGGATTAGGGGCAACTCGATGAATGATGACAAGACATTGCCGGGCAAGGGGATAGGGCAGGAATGTAACCAGAAAGTGCTGGAGAGAAACTCAGCAGGTCTGTCACATCAATGGCAGGAGAAAACAGAGTTAGCTTTTCGAGTTCAAAACGACTCTTCTATAGATTGGACCCTCAACGTTAAATTGGTTCCTCTCTCCACTGCAGCTGCCAGACCTGCTGAGTTTCTCCAGAACTTTCTGGTTTTGTTTCTGAATTCCAGCATCTACAGGTACTTTGCTTTGAAAAGAGGGCAGACAGGTGGGGAAAAAACTGTTTAGACGGGGTTGGGGAGTCAAAGACTGGGGATCGTGCTCCAAAAATAAGAGCCAGATCCATTGGTGGTGAATCAGGGAAACCTGCCATTGTGTTAAAGGTAGCCAGAATGTGGAACACCCTTCTGCAAATAGTGACATGATGCTAGTTCACTTGTTCGATCTAAAACTGAGATTGGTGGACATTTATTCAAGGCCTTAAGTGATATGGGGATGGGGGGGCTTAATCTCATCGGCTCCTGGTTAAAAACTCAACCTCCTTCCTGTTGCAACAGGAAATAATTCCTCCGCATTTAGCGCAGTGAGTTATTTGATCATTTCTAAATGCAGATCCCCCTCAATCCCCTACATTCGAACAAACAGCAGTGTGTGCAAGAGGAGAATCAGAGAGTTTTAGTTTTAAAGATTGCAGGTAAAAGGAAGAAGGTGGTGCGCTTGGATTTTTGGAGGGGTAGGAACCAGTACGATCAGTAATAAACCCTGGTGATTTGAGGCTGTATTACTGAATTATTTTAGAGTCACATGGAGAGGTTATTTTTCCATGAGCCGTGATTCGACAAGAATCACAGATTGTATTTAAATTTAAAAACTCAAGATTCTGCAGCATCTATGGGCAGAGAAATAGAGCTAACACTTTGTGTCTGATCTGACTTCTCTCCAAAAAGTAAACGGCCTGGAAAATGATGAATTTTATGGTGTAACACGGTGTGGAGCTGGATGAACACAGCAGGCCAAGCAGCATCTGAGGAGCAGGAAGGCTGACGTTTCGGGTCGAGAAATGGTGTGCCAGTTTGTGGTGGTTGGGGGAAGGAGTGGTTTTGGAGGCACAAGTAGCATGGTGATGTTTCACACCTTTGAAAGCAGAGGGAGTGCTCATGGTGGAAGAGGAGCGATTATAGATGCAAAATAGGTGTTAATGGCAGGTGCTAACAGCAGAAAATGGGTCAGCTCTGCTGACTGCAAACCCTGAAGGTGAAGGGGCCCTCATCAGTACACAGGCATGTTTTAGTGCTCTGAAGTTCTTGCAGCTGATGTCGTGAAAACTAACAATTATCAAACTGGAAAGAAGCTGCTGTTCTGGAGACAGTAAGAACTGCAGGTACAGTCAGAGTCAACGCAGTGTGGGGGTGGAGCAACATGGCAAGTCAAGCAGCATCAGCGGAGCAAGAGTTGACATTTTGGACAGAAACAAATTTTCTGGAAAAGCTGAGCAGGTCTGGCACCATCTGTGGAGGAGAAAACAGAGTTAACGTTTCAGGTCTGGAGACTCTTCCTAAGGATTGGGGACCTTCTGACAGTGCGGCACTCCCTCAGTACTGACCCTCTGACAGTGCAGCACTCCCTCAGTACTGACCCTCTAACACTGCGGCACTCCCCCAGTACTGACCTTCTGACAGTGTGGCACTCCCTCAGTACTGACACACTGACAGTGCGGCACTCCCTCAGTACTGACCCTCTAACACTGCGGCACTCCCTCAGTACTGACCCTCTGACAGTGCGGCACTCCCTCAATACTGACCCTCTAACAGTGCGGCACTCCCTCAGTACTGACCCTCTGGCAATGCGGCACTCCCTCAGCACTGACCCGCTGACAGTGCGGCACTCCCTCAGTACTGCCAGGAGATTGTCAGCATTAACAATGGGTTGAAAATCAGGAATTGGGTTTGGGATTATAATCTGTGACTCTGGCAGGACTGCTGCATGCTGATCTCTGCCTTACATTGGGGCAAATCGTCGGGACTGAATGGATGTTATGAGTGATTGAGCTTGTCAGGGAATTATCGATTCCTGTCACCTTTCCGACCTGTTTTCCCGCAGCTTTTACCGGCCGGTTTTGCGAAGTGAACGTTGATGACTGTAAGGAACACCGGTGTCAGAACGGCGGCACTTGTGTGGACCGGGTCAGCAGCTACGATTGTAAATGCCCCCCGATGTGGACCGGTCAGTAAATGTTTCCTGTCCATGTCTCAATCAGATCGAGTTCATTGAGCTTTCAAGTCCCTCATAGTTAAAGGGATCGGTGCAGTAATTCATTGTTTACATTGGCGATGCAGTCACAATGAGTTGATTTGTTGACAGTACATGGTCCTTGCTGGGATGGATTTTGAATGACTAAAGCTAGATAAGGTCTCTCTGAAATCCAAGGTGGACTAGATGAGGTCACGGTGACATTAGCAAAGGGCAGGATAAGGTCAAGAGCGACTCCAGACATTGATGGGACAGGGTCGCAGTGAGCTCAGTGTTTGGTGGGACAAGGTTGTGTCAAGTTCAGGGGTTGATGGGATAAGGTCACATTGAGTTCAGGGCCATTGGGACAAAGTCACAGTAAGTTCAGGGGTTGATGGGATAAGGTCATGCGAGTTCAGGGATTAATGATATTAGGTGACGGTGACTTCAGAGGTTGATGGGGTAAGCTCATGATGACCTCAGAGGTCAACAGACTAAGGTCAGAGTGAGTTCAGGCTTGATGGGATAAGGCCATGGTGAGTTCAGGTTTTGCCGGGATTTGGCCACAATGAGTAAGTAGGGGGTTGATGGGATAAGAAAATATTGAATTCAGGAGTTGATGGGTTAAGATCCCGGTGAGTTCAGGAGTTGATGGGATAAGATCCCGGTGAGTTCAGGAGTTGATGGGATAAGATCACGGTGATTTCAGGAGTAGATCAGAGAAGATCACGGTGAGTTCAGGAGTAGATCAGAGAAGATCACAGTGAGTTCAGGAGTTGATGGGATAAGATCACGGTGAGTTCATTGATATTGGGAGAAGAGATCGCAGTGAACTTAAAGACCTTGACCATATTTTTACGGCACCTTATGTGCCCATAGGCTTGGTAAACTGTGATCGGGGGTGGGGGGGGGAGTTGTCCATGTTGTGGGTCAAAGGAGATGCAGGGGTCTTGTGTGAGACATTTCCCCCAGCTGGCACAATCTCCTGACCTCCCTGCTTGGTTCGCAGGCCAGTACTGCACCGAGGATGTGGATGAGTGCCAGCTGCAGCCCAACCTGTGCCAGAACGGGGGCACATGCACCAACACGGACGGGGGCTTCAGCTGCATCTGCGTCAATGGCTGGTCTGGCCAGGACTGTGGGGAGAACATCAATGACTGTACCGAGACCTCCTGTGCTCACGGTGCCACCTGCCACGACAAGGTGGCAAACTTTGTGTGCGAGTGCCCGCCTGGTAAAAAAGGTAAGCGCTGCCCCAGGTTAGCCCACGTCAGGAGGGAGCTGGATGGCAATAGAACTTGGGGGGCGAGCCTCCTATTGCCTGTGTAGAGTGGGGGGTTTGGACTTGGAGATCTACCTCAACCCACCTAGATGGTTGGACAGACTGAATTTGAGCGTGAAAAACATGAAGCCATACAAACTGTTCTGCCGGGGATCAAGAGCAGGAATCTTGTCTTAGCAGTGGGAACAGATTTGAATGAACTCACTGAAATTACCCACTTGTTGACTGAGGTGGAGACCACAACCAGTCATTGCTCTCGCATCAATGGTCCCGTCAGGGTGGTCGAGGTCAACATTATCCCTGAGCCCGAACGGCCAATCGTTGGAAGTCTCGCTCCTGTTGGGCGATGACGGAAGCAGGTTGTCAACTCCCAATGACCAATCAGAGAGACTCCTGTCAGGAAATTCCACTTGGGCATTCCGTCTGTGAGCAATTCGGGATTTGGGAATTGTAGCCGAGATTCGGAGTGAACTGATGATCAAAGCTCCCAACACCAGTGTTTCATCCTCTCACCTCCATATTAGTTGGAGACTCAGAAGAAGGCCATTCATTTGTATAGCAATCTCATACACTAGAGGATGCCTCAAAGTGGTTATAGCCACTCAAGTACTTTTGAGGCGTAGGTGGGAAATTTGACAACGTGCCCTGAGGAGCAATGTGCAGGTCAGATGGACTTGGGGCTGGGGGTTAGCTTTGAGCTCAGATAAGTGGGACTTGCTTTCTCTGACTGTGAGACAAGCGGGTGGCACACTGTACAACAGTGATGCAGATCGGGGGCTAGAATGAGTGACCAATGCACGGTGGCTCAGTCAGTTAGCCCTGCAGCCTCCTAAAGCCAGGGACCCAGGTTCAATCCCACCCTCGGGCGACCGTCTGTGTGGAGTTTGCACATCCTCCCCCTGTCTGCGCGGGTTTGCTCCGGATGCTCTGGTTTCCTCCCTCAGTCCAAAGATGTACAGGCCAGGGTGGATTGGCCATGCTAAATTGCCCCATGGTGTGCAGTCTGCGGGGGGGAATTAGCAATTGGAAATGTAGGGGTTATAAGGATAAGAGCAAAGCAAGTTACAGCACAGGAACAGGCCCTTCGGCCCTCCAAGCCTACACTGATCCAGACCCTTTATCTGAACCTGTTGCCTATTCTCCAAGAATCGGCATCTCTCTGCTCCCTGCCCATTCATGTATCTGTCTACATGCATCTTAAATAGCGCGATCGTGCCTGCCTCTACCACCTCTGCAGGCAACGTGCTCGAGGCACCCACCACCATCTGCTTAAAGAACTTTCCAAGCACATCTCCCTTAAACTTTTCCCTTCTCACCTTGATGTGGTGCGTCTGGGTGGGATGATGTTCGGAGGGTCGATGTAGACTCCATGGGCCGAGTGGCCTGCCTCCACACTGTAGGGATTTTATGATCCATTTGCCTGTTAGGTGCCTCAGCTCCTATGACCCCCCACAATATCCAAGCTGGTTCTCTCTAATGGGCTGAAAATGTTCAGTCACCCATCAACAGACGTTTGGCTTATGGATCGAGAATTTCCCAGCGTTCCCCTCTTTCCATAGCGGAGCAAAGCTCATAATGTGTCAAAGCGACAGAGACAGGAGTGTGGGGAGACAGACAGAAAGATGGACCTTAGCCCGTCAACCAGATCAGCTGTGTTCTTCATGAATGACAGAATGCACACCTGAGGGACTGAGTGGCCCACTCCATGTTCTTAATCTACTGCCTTTCTCTGAGGCAAGGGAGGGATCATGTTAAAATTAAATTCTGACTCGGTCAGGAGCGAAATTGGGGAGTGTTCTTCCAATGAGAAAAACCAGAGAATGTTGAATCCTTTCCAAGGCAAACTCCAAGAGGTAGATGTTGGGTTAGAAAGGCTGAACACAGCTTAATGCCTGACCCGGCCCAGGGCCTCTTGGGTAGAGATTTCGATGAGATAGCAGCCTTACGCTGAGTCACCCATTTGCTCCCTTGCCCCAGGCCTGTTCTGCCAGCTGGATGACCCGTGCGTCAATAACCCGTGCCATGAGAATGCAGTGTGCGAGATGAACCCACTAACAGGAGACGCCATGTGCCAGTGTCCCCTCGGCTTCACTGGACTGTCGTGCAAGCAGGACATTAACGAGTGCTCGATGGGTAAGTCCGGGCTGGGCCTGTATGTGAGTGACAGAGTATCCTCTTACACCACGCTACCCCCCCCCCCCCCCCCCACATCCACCCCGCAACCCTTACAGTCACCGTGGAGACCCATAAGGTAGAAGAAATGAACAATCCCCGCCCCCACCCAATAACAGCGGTGGCCCAGGTGATTAACACCACTGCCTCACAGTGCCAGGGACTCGGGTTCGACCCTACCCTCGGGCGACTGTCTGCGTGGGGTTTGCACATTCTCCTCGTGTCTGCGTGGGTCCCGTCTGGGTGCTCTTGTTTCCTCCCACGGTCCAAAGATGTGCAGGCTAGGGCGGATTTGCCAGGCTAAACTGCCCGGCAGTGTGCAGGTTAGGTGGGTTATCCCTGGGAAATGCGGGGTTACAGGGATAGGGTAGTGGAGTGGAACTGGCTGAAAAAGTTTTTGAGGGGGTTGTTGGGCTGGATAGCCTGCCTTCACGCAGTAGGCATTCTGACAATGATAAGGTGTTGTTCGTTTAACCATTTCCATTAGCCGTCCAATTTGATCGACATAAACCTTCCTCGGCTCTGTGCGCCTCAGCCTCGATGGTGCAGGAACCCTAGTAACCTCTCTGTCAGTCCCTCTCAAATTGTCGGGTCAACATCAGCGAGCCTACCATCCCTGGAATGGTAGGTTTAATGTATGATGAACAGCTGAGGATCCTGGGATTGTACTCATTAGAGTTTAGAAGGTTGAGGGGAGATCCAATAGAAACTTATGAGATAATGTATGGCTTAGAAAGGGTGGACGCTGGGATGTTGTTTCCATTAGGCGGGCAGACTAGGACCCGTGGGCACAGCCTTAAAATTAGAAGGGGTAAATTTAAAACTGAAATGAGATGACATTTCTTCAGCCAGAGAGTGGTGGGCTTGTGGAATTCATTGCCACAGAGCGCAGTGGAGGCCGGAACGTTAAATGCTACATCAAGGGCTACGGGGCGAGTGCAGGGAAGTGGAGTTGAAATGCCCATCAGCCATGATTTAAATGGCGGAGTAGACTCGATGGGCCGAATGGCCTTACTTCCACTCCTATGTCTTATGGTCTTATGGAGCTGGCAGGAGTTGCGCTCTCTCATGCACTGTTCCCAAACCAGATCCCAAACCAAATGATTTTGCTGAGCAGCTGGCTTTTCTTTTCAAAGTTAGCAAAATGTGAGGTCGAGGCCACCCGCTGAGGAAGTGAGTCTGCGATCCCGAGCTAAAACTTTACTTCGTACCTTCGGAGCAGCAATAAACTGTGACCAAACTCCCGAGGCAAGCCCCGTAGTGAATAGGTTGAAGAAAATGTCACAGATTCCTCCCAATTGCACCCTAGAAATTAATGGCACAAAGTGTCAACAAATCTCATTGCATTTCATTTGGGGATTATAATGCCTCACATTTGGGCATTTGGACTTGAATGACCATCTTGACCATAGAAACTGCTCCTCTGCACTCACGGATGGCTAAACATCCTGCTCTTCACCAACGTCCAGCCACATGGAGCCAATCCTACCCCTCTGGGTATTTCCATGGACCTTGGTCTTGTTACAGCTGAGGTATCTATGCCTAAGCTTTTTTATTTCTACTCCTTTCAACGGCACCTCCCGACACAGAGCCCGTGATCCTAACACTTCCTCAACTCTCCCAGGAAGCCTTCTGAGCCCTGGCTTATCTGCCTCCTAATTCCTGGAACTTCTTCCTGAGTTCCAGCAGCCCAAAGCCAACCAACTGTTCCTGATTCCTCAATGAGTCCACCACACTGAATCTGTCCGTCTCCTCATCACCCTCACTGCGAACCTTCGAACCCTCTTTCAGTGAGTCTCGAACTATCCCGAAGGCCTTTCAATAACTTTCTCCCCTATATCTGGGCAGGAATCGAATGTTGCTTTCCAAAAACTCTGGGAGTGATCTGTTCCAAAAATGGTTATGGATCGCTGGCTGCCTCAGGACAAAAATAGACCCCATTAAGGAATGCCAACACACTCAGTACTGTCCGTAGTTACAGAGTGTTGCCATCGCCCATAGTTGGAGTTCCACTGTACTGTTTCTGCCCCAGCATCTCCCCGCGGCTGCATTTTGAACAGACCCTCATGTAATCCTGTAACCTTCTTGGGGCAGATGCCAACCCCTGTGAGCTCAATGGGCGCTGCGTGAACAATGTGGGATCTTTCGAGTGTCGCTGCCTGGCAGGATACACGGGCGCACGATGTGAGCTGGACATCAATGAGTGCCGGTCCAATCCCTGCCGGAACGAGGCCACGTGCCTGGATCAGATTGGCGAGTTCAAGTGCATCTGCATGGCTGGTAAGGTCACAGGCAGAATGGTGGGTAAAGTCACGGTCGGAATGGTGGGTAAAATCACGGTCGGAATGGTGGGTAAGGTCACAGGCGGAACGGTGGGTAAGGTCACAGGCAGAATGGTGGGTAAAGTCACAGGTGGAACAGTAGGTAAGGTCACAGGCAGAATGGTGGGTAAAGTCACAGGCGGAACAGTGGGTAAGGTCACAGGCAGAATGGTGGGTAAAGTCACAGGCGGAACGGTGGGTAATGTCACAGGCAGAACAGTGGGTAAGGTCACAGGCAGAATAGTGGGTAAGGTCACAGGCGGAATGGTGGGTAAAGTCAAGGTCAGGTTGGTGGGTAAGGTCACAGGCGGAATGGTGGGTAAGGTCACAGGCGGAATGATGGGTAAAGTCAAGGTCGGATTGGTGGGTAAGGTCACAGGCAGAATGGTGGGTAAAGTCACAAGCGGAATAGTGGGTAAAGTCATGGTCGGAACGGTGGGTAAGGTCACAGGCGGAATGGTGGGTAAGGTCACAGGCGGAACGGTGGGTAAAGTCACGGTCGGAATAGTGGGTAAAGTCACGGTCGGAATGGTGGGTAAGGTCACAGGCAGAACGGTGGGTAAGGTCACAGGTGGAACAGTGGGTAAGATCACAGGCATAATGGTGGGTAAGGTCACAGGCGGAATGGTGGGTAAAGTCAAGGTCGGATTGGTGGGTAAGGTCACAGGCGGAGCGGTGGTTAAGGTCACAGGCAGAACAGTGGGTAAGGTCACAGGCAGAATGGTGGGTAAGGTCACAGGCGGAATGGTGGGTAAAGTCAAGGTTGGATTGGTGGGTAAGGTCACAGGCAGAATGTTGGGTAAAGTCACGGTCAGAATGGTGGGTAGGGTCACGGGTAGAATGGTGGGGATGGTCACAGGTGGAACGATGGGTAATGTCACAGTGGAATGGTGGGTAGGGTCATGGTTGGAATGGTGGGGAAGGTCACAGGCAGAATGGTGGGTAAAATCACGGTCGGATTGGTGGGTAAAGTCATGGTCAGAATGGTGGGTAAGGTCACAGGCAGAGTGGTGGGTAAGGTCACAGGCAGAAAGGTGAGCAAAGTCACAATCAGAATGGTGGGTAAGGTCACAGTCAAAATGTGGGTAACGTCACAGTCGGAAAGATGAGTGAGGCCACAGTCAGAGAGGTGGGTGAGATCACCACCAGAATGGTGTGTAAGGACAAGTCTGGCATAGCAGGAAAGGTTGGAATCTCGGACACAAACTGAGAGTGCTGGAGAAGGTCAGCATCTGTAGACTGAAAGCAGAAGTCAATGTTTCAATTCCAATGACTGTCAGAATTGAATGTAGTTTGGGGCGA
The DNA here is from genome assembly GCF_030684315.1 of Stegostoma tigrinum. Lineage (NCBI taxonomy): Eukaryota > Metazoa > Chordata > Chondrichthyes > Orectolobiformes > Stegostomatidae > Stegostoma > Stegostoma tigrinum. The sequence goes on along the minus strand of NC_081387.1, from coordinate 19,223,627 downwards.
GTGTAATTTGTGCTGAAGACGGAGGGGATGATGGGGAGAGTGGGTGGAGAGAGGAAAAAGTACATGGAGATGGTGCCTTGTGTGTGTGTGTGTGTGTGTGTGTGTGTGTGTGTGCATGTGTGTGCATGTGAGAGAGAGAGCGAGAGAAGGGATAGACAAACAAAGCCGTCATTGTTGATAAGCTGGATGCGGGGTTAATAAGAGTGTGAATTTTTGAAAATGGGTTAGCTATGCGGGGATCACCCTTTCCAGGACAGGGCAGGACCTACAGGGTTTGGGAGCAGGTGAGAGGGTAATGACACTGAAATTATTAAACTCAGTGTTGAGTCCTGAAGGATGTAATATATTGAGGCGAAGATCGGCTACCGTTCTTCCAGCCTCAGTGGAGCGCAGCAGCAAGCCCGGGGCAGAAATGTTGCTGTGGGAAACACAGTGCAGTGTGAAGCAGCAGGCAGCTGGGTCATTTTTACAGACAGAATGCAGGCGTTCTGTGATGCAATCGCCCACGCTACACGTAGGACAGACCACATTGTCAGCAGCGAATGCAGTCGACTGGGTTGAGTGAAGTGCAGGACTCTCCAGGATTCCATGACCAGTTTGCGCTGTAGTGGGCAGGTTGGGGGTTGCCAACGGTGTGTAGAATGTCCCCAGTATCCCCTGGAGGTGAGGGCCAATCTTCAGGGGAATGGAGGCAAACACCGAGGGAGGACTTGTACAGGCGTGATTGCAACAAATCCACTTTCCTACCGGGACAAGATCTGTTTGACTGGCATGCTCGAATTATCCAACCAGGCTGTGAGGGAGGAAACAGTTCAGGGAGGCGGTCGGTACGACGTGTGTGTCAGCAAGCGGTGGTGGGGTGGGGGGCTGTCATGTGATGAAGCCTGTAAGTTAGGGCCTGGCCTGCGTTGGCGATCCTTGTGGTGAGCTGGGCACCCTCTTCAGCTGTACGTGTCTCCTCTCCCCTCAGGATATGAAGGCCTGTTCTGTGAGATCAACACCGACGAATGCCAAAGCTATCCCTGCCTGAATAACGGGGCCTGTCAGGATCTGGTGAATGGCGTGCACTGCCTGTGCCCTCCAGGTAAGGGATGAGTGACGTCGGGCATTGCTGAGCTGTCTCGCTCGAACCTGCTGTGACAGGGCTCTGTGGGCAGCTCCAGAGTGGCCTGGTTTCTTGAGTCACAGGAGGCACAGCACTTATTACCTGTCCCTAGTTGCCCTTGAGAAGGTGGTGGTGAGCTGCCTACTTCATCCACTGCAGCCCTTGGGCTGTTGGGACGCACAGAGTTTTGGGCAGGGAGGTCCTGCATTGGAAGAAATGCCAGTGATATATTTCTAAGTCAGCTTGTCGTTGGGCTTGAAGGGGAACTTACAGGCGTGGGTGTTCCTGTGTACCTGCTGATGGGGAACTTACAGGCGTGGGTGTTCCTGTGTACCTGCTGATGGGGAACTTACAGGCGTAGGTGTTCCTGTGTACCTGCTGATAGGGAACTTACAGGCGTAGGTGTTCCTGTGTACCTGCTGCCCTTGTCCTTCCATATTGAAGTGGCCATGGAATGTGCTTTTAAAGGGGCCTTGGCGAGTTAATGAGGTGCATGTTGTAGATGGTACCCATTGCTGCGCCTGTGCTTCAGGGATGGTCGGGATGGACGTTTATGGTGAATGGAAATAAAATGGGCTGCTTTCTCCTGGATGGTTTGGAGGTTCTTGAGTGTTGTTCGAGTTACATTTGACCAGGCAAGTGGGGAGTATTTCCATCGCACTCCTGACCTGTGCCTTGTTGATGATAGACAGGCTTTGGGGAGTCAGGAGGGGAGTTACTCACCGCAGTATTCCTTACCTCTGAGCTGCTCTTGTAGCCACTGTGTTTGCTGTGTGTGATTTACACAAGGCTTTAATTTTTTACGAAGTAATTCTTGCACAACATGCCAACGACTGGTGTGTACTGAACATTGGCACTCAGGTGGAGGGTAACCTCCCGTGGTCCCCTGGTTTTTGTTTCGTTTGACCTCGCGCCAGCTCTGTTGCGTGAATGACCCTGTGAACCCTGACGCTCTGGTTGTCTCCCATATCCCAGGATTCACTGGGCAGCGATGCAGCATCGACATCGACGAGTGCTCCAGCACGCCTTGCTTCAATGGAGGAAAGTGTGTCGATGGCCCTGGGCACTACCACTGCGAGTGCCCTGAAGGTGAGTGCCCGCTGTTTGGTTCATGAGCATGACCTGTCGCCAATGACCTCCATCCACCAGGGTCAACCTGTGACCGGAGGGGAAAGTAATCTTAGAAGCTTCAGGGCCCAGTGTACCTTGTTTTATTTCTTCATGGGCATCGCCGGCCAGGCCTACGTTTATTGCCCCAGAGGGCAGTTCAGGGTTAACCACGTCGCTGTGTGTTTCTTCAGTCGCGTGTTGGCCAGACCAGGTAAGGCAGGCAGTTTCCCCCCTCCAAGGGGCATTAGTGAATTAATAACAATGGTTGCGATTAGACTGTCTTTTAGTATTTAGATTCAATTAAATTCAAATTTCAAAGGAAGATTTGAATGTGGGCCCCCCCCCCACCGAACATTATCTGGGTCACTGGAATGGAAGTCTAGTGATAATAACACAAGCCCCATGGAGTGATGCCTCAATGCAGACGTTGGGTCTAGTCACAGAGTCTTACAGCGCAGAAACAGACCCTTCGGTCCATCCAGTCCATGCTGACCATCGTTCCAAACTGAACTAGTCCCAGCTGCTTGCTCCTGCCCCATACCTTTCCTATTTATACGCTTAATTAAATGCCCTTAAATATTGTAACTGTGACCTCATCCACCACTTCTTCATGAAGTTCACTCCCAATGCAAACTACTCGCTGTGTAAAAAAATTGTCCCTCATCGACACTCACAGGAATTCCTGCGGGCATGGCTCTCGACCCATAATGCATCCAACGAATTGGACCCCACATATAAACCCATACAGTACGGTGCCGGAAACGACAGTGCTCACCATAACGGGCCGGACTGTATAAATTCCAAGCGGGGAGCGGAATAACATCGCTTCATCGGAGGCTTTGCTGATGATGTTACCGAGCCCGGTGACGAAATGTCTGAACGAGAGCAAGCCAGCTCGGCGAGCGAGTCAACAACCTCAACTGTCCCGCATTTTCAAAAGAAAACTTCCTCCTCTCACTTTAAAAATATGCCCCTTAGTCTTGAGATCCCCACCGCCCCGTAGGGAAAAGACACCCACCATTAACTTTATACCCCTCATGATTTTATAAACCTCTGTAATGCCACGTCTCAACCCCCTACGCTCCAGTGAAAACAGTCCCAGACTATCCAGCCTTCCCTTATCACTCAAACTCTTCATTCCCTGGTAAATCTTCTCTGAGCCCTCTCCAGTTAAATAACATCTTTCTGATAACGGGGTGACCAGAACTAGGACCCGCCTCTCAATGGCATGATTGTGCTGTCTTTTGCAACGGCACTTTGATTCAAAAATCCCATCATTCACCATGATTTCCTGTCATTACCCCTTCCAACTGCCCTTCTCCGATACCCCCCACTTCGCCGCCCCCTCACACTCCTCCCATTCTCCCTCCAGTTTGCAATGTCTGCCTCTTCCTCATTGCTTTCTCCTGCCTCCCTCTCTGTCCCCCTTCACCTGCCACCACTTCCCCACTTTCCCCCGCCCACCGGCGGGGGTTGGGAGGGGGCATCTCCTCCTTCAAATAAATCTCCAGAGAAACTCAGCAGGTCTGGTGGCATCTGCGGAGAGAAAACAGAGTTAGCCCTTCCAGCCCAGTGACCCAGCCTCCAGCGTCAGGTCCGAGCTTTCGGGCAGCTCTTCTTCATTGCTCATGGGTAAATGGTAGAGGACTATTTGGCCATAATGGGAGACCAGGCCCAGAGAAGGGATGAGGCCATTCAGCTATTCAGCAACATCACAGACTTCCATCCATCTTCTCTGTGAAATCCCTTACTTCATAGAAATACAATGCAGTTAGTTTTAACTTTTCACACTGACCTCCTCCCCTGACTCTAACTGGTAGATTGTCCTCATAGAGTGGTTACAGCCTGGAAGGAGGGCTGTGCTGGCCCCCTGCAAATTGAAATGCCTCCTGCCCCACTCTCCGGCCTTCTGCCCGAAACCCCCTGCTCAGTGCTTTTCTCCAAATAGCAACCTAATCCCTTTTGGACACAACAGTTGTCTCGGCCTCCACCATAGTCCCGGGCACTACGTTCCAGATCCAAACCACATGCTGTGTCAAAAGGTTCCACCTCCCCCAGCGAAGTGTTTCTGTCCGTCCGACTGATCCCAATTCACCCATTGGAGGATGGAAAGGCTGTACCATCTGCTGTCAGGGAGAGTGAAGGAACTGCTCTATCTTTAATTTAATTAATTCCAGATGGAAGGAGAGTGATCTATGAGGGAGGGAGGGACTGATTGACCTACAGGTGGAGTGAGTGAGGAAGGAGGGATATGTAAGGGGAGGATCAAGAGTGAATGGTTTTGTTTGCCTGGTCACTAATCTATCTGTCTTTCTCTATCAAACTCACTCCCCCTCTCTGCCTCACTTCCTCTCTCGCTCTCTCTCTCTATCTCTCTCTCTCTCTCTCTCTCTCTGCCTCTGGCTCAATCTCACTCTGTCTCTCTGTGACTCAATCTCTCTAACTCACTCTACCTATCTCTCTACTATTTTCTCTTTGTTGCTATCTCACTCTTCTTGTGTTTCTGTCTTCCTCGGTCTCCTCACTGTCTCTCTATCACCATTGTACTCGCTCACTCACTCACATTCTCACTCTCACACTCTCTCTCACTCACTCAATTTTCCACTCACTCTCTCACACTCATTCTCTCACTCACTCACTCTCTCATTCTCTCACTCACTCTCTCACTCACTCACTCTCTCATTCTCTCACTCACTCTCTCACTCACCCACTCTCTCATTCTCTCACTCACTCTCTCACCCACTCATTCTCTCACTCATTCCTTCACTGACTCTCTCACACTCATTCTCTCACTCACTCACTCTCTCATTCGCTCACTCACTCTCTCACTCACTCATTCTCTCACTCATTCCTTCACTGACTCTCTCACACTCATTCACTCACTCCCTCACTATGTCTTTGTATTGTCCAATTTTCTATCTGTCCTTCAATCACTTTCTCTCTCTCTGTCTGTCTGTCTCTCTCTCTTTGTTCACCTTGTTGGTTCCCTCTCTATTCCTCTTTTTCTCCCTTCCTTGATGTTACTCTTTCTCTGTCTCTGTCTCTCTGTCCCACTCTCTCTCTCTTTCACCTCCTCTCTTTCTCACTATTCCACTCTCCCTCCCTCCGTCTGCCTCTCACCATTTCTCTGTCTCTGTCTGCCTTCACCACGTTTTCTCTCTCTCTCTCTCTCTCTCACACTGTCTACTTCTCCCTGTTTCTGTGCCCTTCTCTATCTCTGTCCCCCGTCCCTCTGCCTGTGTCTTCCTCTCTCTGTCTCTGCCCGTCTCTTTACCATTCCACTGTGCTCTTCTCTCTTTCCATCTCCCCCTGTCTCTGCCCCCAACTCTCTCTCGCTCTCTCTTTCTTGGTCTCTCCCTCTCTGCCTCTCTGTGTCAATCTCTTCCCCTCCTTGTCTCTCTCTTTCTCTCTCTCTCTCTCTGGTTCTCTTTCACTCTTTTTCTCTCTCTGTCCATCTCTCCCTGCCTCTGGCAACCCGCCACCCCACCCCTTTCTCTCTCACTCTCTCTCTTGCCCTAGGATTCACAGGCCCACTCTGTCGGATGGATATTGACGACTGTTTTCCAAGTCCCTGCCGCTATGGCACGTGCCAGGATGGGATAGCCAGCTTCTCCTGTGCCTGCATGCCCAGGTACACTGGAAGGCTCTGTGATGTCGAGGTGGACGAGTGTCTGAGCAGGCCCTGCCACCACAGCGGGCAATGTATCAACCTTTTGAATGGCTATCGGTGTGATTGCCCACCTGGCACCACAGGTAACTGGGAGGGGGAGGCAGAGAGAAAGCTGTACCCAGCAATGGGCTGGAGATGACGTTGGGAGTGGGGGAGCAACATAGCTTGTCTCATCCAGGCAGGAGAGAGCCGGAGAATGGGAGAGTGCCATCCGTACAGAACGGTCAATCCCAGAGTGATCCCTGTGTAACTGAGGGTTTTCCCAATATCTTTGTGTAATTTCTATCTGTCTGTCCCTCTCTCTGTCTGTCCCTCTCTCTCTCTCTCTGTTACTGTTCCCAGCTGGGCAGAGGGAATAACCCATCGGGAAGTGCTGGCTTGTCCTTTCGGACCTCACTCCCAAAACTTCCTCAGATGAGTTATTCCGGGTATCAGTTGGCTGACTGACGGGAAGCATGAAGTAATGGCCAACGGGTGTTTTCCAGATCGCAGGAAGGCTTGCCATTGATAATGGGGACTGCAGATGCTGGAGAATCCAAGATAATAAAATGTGGGGCTGGATGAACACAGCAGGCCAAGCAGCATCTCAGGAGCACAAAAGCTGACATTTCGGGCCTAGACCCTTCTGGGATGGGGTGAGGGAACTGGAATAAATAGGGAGAGAGGGGGGGGGGGGGGCGGACCAAAGATGGATAGAGGAGAAGATAGGTGGAGAGGAGAGTATAAATGGGGAGGTAGGGAGGGGATAGGTCAGTCCAGGGAAGACGGACAGGTCAAGGAGGTGGGATGAGGTTAGTAGGTAGGAAATGGATGTGCGGCTTGGGGTGGGAGGAAGGGATGGGTGAGAGGAAGAACAGGTTAGGGCGGCAGAGACAGGCTGGGCTGGTTTTGGGATGCAGTGGGGGGAGGGGACGAGCTGGGCTGGTTGTGTGGTGCAGTGGGGGGACGGGATGAACTGGGCTGGTTTTGGGATGCTGTGGGGGAAGGGGAGATTTTGAAGCTGGTGAAGTCCACATTGATACCATTGGGCTGCAGGGTTCCCAAGCGGAATATGAGTTGCTGTTCCTGCAACCTTCGGGTGGCATCATTGTGGCACTGCAGGAGGCCCATGATGGACATGTCTCTAAAGAATGGGAGGGGGAGTTAAAATGGTTCACGACTGGGAGGTGCAGTTGTTTATTGCGAACCAAGTGGAGGCTTGCCATTGAGTTTCCTCGATATTGATATTGGGATCCCATGCCTACCCTGATGGTGTTTATCAAAGACCCAGATCTGGGGGCGCAGGCAATAATTTCCAAGTTTGCAGATGACCTGAGACTGGGAAGAATTGTAAAGTGTGAGGAGGACAGTGCGGAATTGCAAAAGGACATTGAGAAGTTGGTACAGTGGGGTGGAAAGGAAGCAGACGTTCATTGCAGAGATGCATTTCAGCACTAAGAATTCTGAAAGACAAAATTAACATTAAGACAAGATAAAGAATGTAGGATGTCAAAGATCGGAAACAGAGCAACTCGGCAGGTCTGGCAACATTTGTTTCTCTCTCTCTCTCTTTCTCTCTCCACAGAGTTAATATTTGGGTCCAGTGACCCTTCTCCAGAACTGAATGTTAACCCTCTTTCTCCCCATAAGCACTGCTGAGTTTCTCAAGTCTTTTCACTGTCCTTGTTCCAGATTCCCAGTGTATTTCCACAAGTGTCTTTTGTGCTTCCCCAGCTCAGAATGACTCCTGCAGAGGTAGGTGGGGACTCAGTTGGTTTTGGTGCTCAGGGTTCTGATGTGGATTTGAACCCACGGACCTCTGAGTCAAAATGGAAAACAGTGCGGGGCTGATGGGCAGGAATGTGGTTAAAAAGTGAACGAAACTGCCTCTGAGCGGTCACACAGCCCTGCTCAATGACACACTGCAGCTGGCAGATGACTGGGTTATTTGACACACATGTTTCAACACATGCACACACATGCACACACACAGACAGGCATACACATACAGATACGCACGCACGCACACACACAGGGAAACACACACACACACACACACACACACACACACACACACACACACCCCTCTTGCCTTGTTGTGGTTTTCACTTCTTCCTTCTCTGTTTGTCCTGAAGGGCTGCTCTGTGAGAATGTCATTGATGATTGCGTGGGTAATCTGTGCCAGTTTGGCAAATGCAAAGATGGATCAAACAGTTACATCTGTGTGTGCGACCCTGGTTTCACAGGTAAAACAAAATCTGTTCCGAATGGTTCCTCCCTGCAGTTGGTTGAACTTCCTGTAAAATTTAGGGAATGCATTGTTTTTCAGTTATTTACTCATTTAGTGACATAGAGAACAAAACTTTAATAATTTTAAACTTGTGTTTCCAAAGACAACCTTTCATTGGTCAGTACCACACATTGATACTTTTGTATGAGCTATGAGTTTGCAAACACACATGAGATTGATGCCTATAGTCCTTTCTGTCTCTCGGAGAAATATCTGGACACTGTCTGCTATCTCTTTGCACACCTTCTCAGGGAGATACCTGTACACTGCTGTCTCTCAGTCCCCTCTCTCAGAGAGATATTTGTACACTGCCTTGTGTCCCTCAGTGCCCCCCACCTCTCTCTCAGCGAGATATCTGTACACTGCCTGGCGTCCCTCAGTGACTCCCTCTCTCTCAGAGAGATATCTGTACACTGCCTGGTGTCCCTCAGTCCCCCTCCCCCACCACTCTCTCAGGGAGATATCTGTACACTGCCTGGCGTCCCTCAGTCCCCTCTCTCTCTGTCTGGAGACTGCTTGGCGTCCCTTGGGCCTTTATGCTGAGGGTGGTGCGTGTCATGTTACCAAAGAGGGAGATGAAGAAGATTTATTTTGTTAACGTTCACTGCTAACAACATCCGGGTGCCCACCCAGGTGCGGCCAAAACAGGGACTGGCTCAGAGAGGTGGATTAATTGAGGAATGAACTACACAGTCATCTGTGCCTGACCGAGCCTGTTGCTGAGACTTGAAGAAGCATGGGAAATTTCCAAACCACGCAGAACACAGGGTGTTGGTGGTTCAGTTCGAAGTTGAACAGGTCTGCCCGGTTTTAACACGCTGTACCTTCACTACCCACCCTGGCATGAGCTGGGCTGAGGGCGCAGTATGAAAGATTGCATGTGAGGAAGCAGAGAGTTACGACTGAGTCACTCCCTCACTCCTGTGGTCTGCCTGTGTTATTCCACCTCAGGAGTGAGAACGGAGTTTGGGGAGATGGGAGGGACGGTGGGCGAAGGTAAATCAAAGGATTATGTATTGTAATAGTTAGCTGTGAGTGTACTTATAATTACAAACAACTTCACTAAAATAACTCAGGTTCTGACCCACCGACAGTGCGACGCTCCCTCAGTACTGACCCTCTGACAGTGCGACACTCCCTCAGTACTGACCCTCTGACAGTGTGGCACTCCCTCAGTACTGACCCTCTGACAGTGCGGCACTCCCTCAGTACTGACCCTCTGACAGTGTGGCACTCCCTCAGTACTGACCCTCTGACAGTGCGGCACTCCCTCAGTACTGACCCTCTGACAGTGCAGCGCTATCTCAGTACTGACCCTCTGACAGTGCAGCACTCCCTCAGTACTGACCCTCTGACAGTGCGGCACTCCCTCAGTACTGACCCTCTGACAGTGCAGCACTCCCTCAGTACTGACCCTCTGACAGTGCACCGCTCCCTCAGTACTGACCCTCTGACAGTGCGGCACTCCCTCAGTACTGACCCTCTGACAGTGCGGCACTCCCTCAGTACTGACTGTCTGACAGTGCAGCACTCCCTCAGTACTGACCCTCTGACAGTGCAGCACTCCCTCAGTACTGACCCTCTGACAGTGCAGCACTCCCTCAGTACTGACTGTCTGACAGTGCAGCACTCCCTCAGTACTGACCCTCTGACAGTGCAGCACTCCCTCAGTACTGACCCTCTGACAGTGCGACGCTCCCTCAGTGCTGACCATCTGACAGTGCGGCACTCCCTCAGTACTGACCCTCTGACAGTGTGGCACTCCCTCAGTACTGACCCTCTGACAGTGCGGCACTCCCTCAGTACTGACCCTCTGACAGTGCGACGCTCCCTCAGTGCTGACCATCTGACAGTGCGACGCTCCCTCAGTGCTGACCATCTGACAGTGCGACGCTCCCTCAGTACTGACCCTCCGACAGTGTGGCACTCCCTCAGTACTGACCCTCTGACAGTGCGGCACTCCCTCAGTACTGACCCTCTGACAGTGCGGCACTCCCTCAGTACTGACCCTCTGACAGTGCGGCACTCCCTCAGTACTGACCCTCTGACAGTGCGGCACTCCCTCAGTACTGACCCTCTGACAGTGTGGCACTCCATCAGTACTGACCCTCTGACAGTGCGGCACTCCCTCAGTACTGACCCTCTGACAGTGCGGCACTCCCTCAGTACTGACCCTCTGACAGTGCAGCACTCCCTCAGTACTGACCCTCTGACAGTGCGGCACTCCCTCAGTACTGACCCTCTGACAGTGCGGCACACCCTCAGTCCTGACCCTCTGACAGTGCGGCACTCCCTCAGTACTGACCCTCTGACAGTGCGGCGCTCCCTCAGTACTGACCCTCTGACAGTGCGGCGCTCCCTCAGTACTGACCCTCTGACAGTGCGGCACTCCCTCAGTACTGACCCTCTGACAGTGCGGCACTCCCTCAGTACTGACTTTCTGACAGCGTGGTCATATTTTCAGGAGTTCAGTGAATTGTCACGTTGTGTTTGGATGTGCATTCCATGAACTTTACCATCACAGTACCCTCTGCTCCTGTTTCCCAGATAATATTTCCACCCCAGCTTCACACCTCGGAAGCAATATGCCACTACTGAGTAAAATGTGGGTGGTTCCTCTGATGGTGACCCTGAGAGAGAGAAGGAGATGGACATAAACACATTGTTTGAGCTGCTGCTCATTGCCCCTGGTGTCGGAGGAGCTGTACTCATTGGCCTGACCATGAGAACTCAAGGCTGTGAGAAATCACCGACTCAGATCTCAGAGTAGGGACATCCTTCATCCTAGTCTGGTACAAATCCTCATGCAATGAACCTGCAATGAGCTTTGCATCTTGGAATGCTCTTATAAACATCGGGAGGGTGCAGGCTTGTGAAAACCATCTCTCTTGTGATGTTCTCCAGTAAGAAAGAATAGCTGGCACACAGTTGGTAAGAGATGATGAGTTAAACATTGTTGATCAATTCTATTGTATTATGTTTGTATGGTGTTCCAGTGGAACAACCTTTGATTTGAAGGTGGAAATATCAGTTGTTTTCGGATAAAACTCAAGTTGGGTGCCTGAAGCAGATGGTCTCCTCAACCAGGAAATGTTGGCGCGTTGCTGCAGGAGTGCTTGTGAGTAACTGTTCTGTTTCGGTCGCAGGGTTTCATTGTGATGTTGACATTGATGAGTGTGTCTCCAGTCCCTGTCACAACGGGGGTACGTGCCAGGACCGGGTGAATGGGTTCGCCTGTGTGTGCCCGGACGGCTATTCCGACCCTCAGTGCGTGTCCAGGATGGATCACTGCGGGAACCACCCGTGTGCACAGGGGACCTGCATCGACCATGACAGTGGGTAAGTCACCAGACTCTCGCGGGATGGGGCGCAAGGGCGTTTAAGGAGGCAAAGACGGTGCCCTGAGCCATCATTGATCAAACAGGTCACTGGGTCGCTGCAAATCACACTTAAAAATATACTTTATTCATTAAAATATCTTCCTGTACAGACATAGTCAGTAAATTCAGTTCTTTGCATCTGGAGAAACAAATGTAGGGTTTGACTCCATTAAACAAACAAATCATCTCTAACTTATGCAGGATACTATCTACGTATATTTGAGGCACCAGGAGGGTCCGATAACTGAACAAACCCCCATTTAAATTTGGCAAAGAGACCTCAGACAGTGGTCTTTCTCCTTGGCAGCGGCTGCCCCAAGCTCTAGTGCGTCCCTTAGCACATAGTCCTGGACCTTGGAGTATGTGAGTCTGCAACACTCGTTTGGGATATACTCCTCACTCTGGAAGACCAATAGGTTTCAGGCAGACCAGAGAGCCCTACACCGAGTTGATGATCCTCCAGGCACAGTCGATGTTTGTCTCGGCGTGTAGAGCTCAGAATCCCGCATCATGGAGCTGCTCAGGACCAACCTCGAAACAAACCAATGCACCTTCCTCCAGACTTCCTTTGCACAGGCACATTCCAGAAGGAGATGTGCGACAGTCTCTACCCTACCTCCTGCTTTGAGGGCAGCATGAGGTAGCACAGACCGACTGGACGTATGTGAAGGATCTCACGGGTAGGGCCGTTCTCACCATCAGCCAAACCATGTTTCGGTGCTTTTTGGAAAGTTCTGGTGATGAGACTTTCTGCCAAATGACTTTGGCAGTCTGCTCAGAGAACCACGCAACAGGATCTACACTCTCCTTTTCCCTCAGGGTATCGAGGATGCTATGTGCTGACCACTTCCTGATGGACTGGTGGTCAGAATTTTTACCTTTGTAAATTTCTCTCCACGAAGAACAGGTGATATGGAACGGTCCCACTTCTTGGGGCGTTCTGAGGCAGAGAGGCCAGTCCCATCCTTTGCAACATCGGGGACAGATAGAGCTTCAGTTCGTGGTGAGACTTGGTGTTTGGGTACCGAGGGTCTACGCACAGCTTGATGCAGCCGCACATAAAAGTGGCCATCGGGGTGAGGGCGGCAGTGGGTATGTTTGTCGCCATCCCCCCACCCCTACCCTCAGCCCCCCAGCCTTATCCAGGGTTTTGTACATCGACTCCTGCGAACCGGGCCCATTTTAGAGCCCTCCAGATGAAGTGGAAGATGGCTCAGATGACTGCCACGGTGCAGTTTTTGGGGGATGGCCCAGACCCACGCCATGTACAGCAACCGAGAGAGAGCGCCTCACACCTGAGGACCAGGTTTTTATCCACAATGGAGACGCAGCGGTGCTCCCAAAAGCCCAGGCTCTGCCTCACCTTGGCGATGCACTCCTCCCAAGATTTTGTGCACGTCCTGGCCCCTCCCAACCATATTCCCAGAACTTCAGGTAATCTGCCCTGACAGCGAAGGGTATGAACAATCAGTCGGCCTAATTCCCCAAGAACATGGCCTCACTCTGGCTTTGATTTATCTCTGCACCTGAGGCCAGTTTGAACTGGTTGCAGATGCTCATGAGTCTGCACTCTGACAGTGGATCTGAGCAGAAAATGGCAACATCATCCATGTACAGGGAATCTTTGACCTTTGATGGCCCCATCAAAGGGCTCTATACAGAGCTAGCCAATGGCTGGTGGCCAGGGTGTCAGGGCTACCCAATGGCTGCAGGCCAGGACATCAGGGTGAGCCAATGGCTGCAGGCTACTTGGGGGAATGGGGTGGGGTATAGCAGAAGCTAGGTCTGAGATAACCAATGGAAGCAAGCTAGGACAATAGTCTTAGCCAATCCAGTCTGAAGATGGCAATGGTGCGAGATGTGGAAGATTAAATTACCATCCAGAAGAGAGAAGGCAGTTTCGCACAACGAAAGTTGTGTCTCTGGTCTAAGATGGAGCAGAGAGAAGGCGATGTTTTTCTCTCAGAGGCACGTTGATCTTCAAGGTTCTCCTCCTTGGAGGGCTGAATTATTGAATCAATTTGAGGCTTCATCTCGGAGGGAGAAGGCGGTCAAGGAGGGGCAGGAATGGAAGTGAAGCTCAGGCCACAATTAGATGGTATGGACCGGTGGGTGAGGTTTGAGGGGGCTGAATGGCCCAATTCCATTTGGTTACTTGAGATTCTGGAGAGGGGGAGGACAGATTGACGAAGATGTGACTGGCTCTGTTCGAGTGGAGTCGCAGACAATGTTGACCAGAAAGGATGGGGGCGGTTGGGGGAAGCGGGTCAACATGGCACCCAGGGAGTGGTGCCAGTGCGAAAAGGCAAAGGGATTGTTTGAGGGGAGGATCAATTGACTTGACTAAAAGAGACCAGCTTGGTGTGAATTGGTTTGGATCGAGCCTCATGAAATCCTTGCATGGTTTGAGCCCCTCCCCTGCTCTCGTGCCATCTCCTTTCCACCTGTCACCAACACTACACCCCCGCCCCACCCCACAATCCCTCTTCAATGCTGTTGTTGCCCTCCTGTCAGGGTTTTGGTGTCAGTAAGCCAGGCATCATTCCATATGTTAGTTTTCCTATGGGAATGGGAGCTGCTCTGCCTGACGTTCACCCCTGAGCCTGATGACATGGCTGGAGGCCGTTCCTCTCAATGCCTTCTCTCCCGGTCGGACTGCAGGGTGGACCCTCTTCCAGAATGACCCCCAGGAATCGTTACCGCAGGATGCAGCTTCCGGCCAGCTCTTTGTTGCGATTTGGCGGCAGGAAGCAGATGTTTCCTGCTCGATAGGGCCTCCGATTGTACCATGTAAGGCGGGGAAGGGAGGGACCAACACTGCTCAGACGGCGCAACATTCATAAATTCCAAAAAGTCACCAACTTTAGTCTTTCCCCTGCCCTTCCTTCTGGGATATATTATCCGCTGGGCCATGAATGAGGGAGCCTCACTCAGGTACAAATGGTACGCAGCTAATAAAATCATTACACAGCACAATGCAATGAAGCACTATTTATAATCATTGAGTTTAACCCATTGTAGAATATTAACCTGCCTACAGATGGTACAATAGTGTTTCAATGCGATTACAGGCCCAAGGCATTGAGAGAGAACAAAATCAAGGTAGTTACAGCACAGTGGAGGCCATTTGGCCCGTCATTTCTACAGTGAGTTGTGCCCCATCTCCCTTTCCCGACAGCTCCCTTTCATTTGCCCTTCAGCTCCTTACCTCGTTCCCCCGTCACAGTCACAACCGAACCTGCACACCCCCACCCCCTCCACTGCACTACATGTACAAGACACATGCCACCCCTTTGCAGCTACTTTCGCCAATCACCTTACATCAGTGCCCTCTGGCTCTCAAAGTGAGGGCTCTCGCAGTGCAGCGGTAGAGTCCCTATCTCTGAGCCAGGAGGCCTGGGTTCTGGACAGGTTGATTCATAAAAATATCTCTCTGGTTCTCAATTCTTCCCAATGAGGTGGTGGGGGGGGGGGGGGGGAGCAGCTTCTCCCTCTCTGTCCTGCCTAGAGCCCTCATGATTTTTGAAAATCTCTGAGGAGAACAACCGTCTCCAAACGAGCCAATTATCTTCACTCCTCCATCCCTGGGGCTGCTCTCAGCATGTTCTTTTCTGAAGGCATCCAATCCTCCCCAAATTACATTGCTCAAACGTGGATATGGTACTCTGGTTATTGTTAAACCGCTAATAAAGAAAGGCCCACCACAAGGTACTCAATATTTCGATTTATAAAGCTCACCATGTTGTGTACAGTTGTGGGAGGCACATTGCATTTGTTCACAGTTGAGCCTGTCATATTATAATTGTGTAGAGTTGTCGTGCTGTATTATCATTGTGTAGAGTTGTAGGTATTCCACTGACAGAAAGAAGCGAATGCTTTGTGGCGCTAATGTAAGCAATTTACAAGAATAGCCCCAGGAACGAGAAACTTCAGTTTACGACGAGGGATTGAAGAAGTTGGGACTGCGCACATTGTCGAAAAGGAGGAAATTTGATGAATGTTTTCAAAATCCTGAGTGGGCTGGGCAGAGTAGATGGGCAGAAGCTGTTCGTGTTGGGAAGTGCAAAAATAAAAGAATGAGAAGGCGTTGCGAACGAAGGAAGAGTAAAGTGAGGTAAAACATTTCCACAGCAAGTGTTTTGGCTGTAGAATGAGCTGCCTCGAAATTTGGTGGAAGCAGATTTAACTGGGGCATTCAAGAGGAGATTGGATGTTTTTTTGGATGGAAATGGCATGCAAGGATGTGGGGGTGGGGGGAAGCAGGGGATTGACGCTCGGTAAGAGAATCGGTGCAGTTACATTGGGTCAAATAAGTCCCCTCCTGCACTGTAATTATTCAGTGATCTCATATGCTTTCTCATCCTGCCTCGCTATCCCCAGTGATCTGAATGACTTATTCCCAGGTCCTACCTTTCCTGCACTTCCTTTAACAAAAAAACAAACCCGAATCAGTTACATCAGGAAACACAATGATCCATGCAGTGATGATTGTTTTGGAAAGGGATGGGATATAATATTTGCACATGACAATAGGAGACCCTAAACATTGCTAAAAAGACACATGAATGTGAAACTTGCTATCTTGCTCTCATCAGGACTAAATGCAAGAAAACCGGCAACTCTGCTTGGTTATGGCATTGCCATGGTGACACAAATGAGATTGGATGTCTGTCTTCTGTGGGAAAGAGTGCACAGTGTAGACCCCAGTGTTTGTCCAGCTCTTTGCTTTCCCTGGGGCCGAGCCAAAGTACTTTACAGGTGCTTATGTGTTCCCCTAAGTGTAGTCACTGCTGTGATACAGGAAGTGTAACAGCCTCGTTGCACACAGCATGATCTCCCAAACAGTTAAACACTCGAACGACTCTGTGACAGTGACTGATGGAGCGATGTTGGTCAGCACGCCACAAATAATGTCCCCAACTCTCCTTCCTCTCGTATGTTTGATTCTTCAACATCTGCCTCTTTAGCTGTCGCATTGTGGTAGCATCCCTACCTCTGGGCCGACAGCTCTGGGTTCAAATCCTACCTCAGGATGGATGACTGTGGAAGCTGTGTGTATTGTTGGGGTGAAAGGAGCTAACAGGTTCTATAGGGACTGATCAAAATGACAACAAGAAGGTGTGAAGGAAATTAAATAGCCTACATACTAGAAACTTAAAAAAAATTAATTCCTGGGATGAGGGCATCATTGACTAGGCCAGCATTTTATTGCCCATCCCCAGAGGGCGGTGGGCCTGGAGTCACTTGTAGGCAAGACCGGGTAAGGATGGCAGTTTCCTTCCCCAAAGGATGTTAGTGAACCAGATGGGTTTTTACCCCCTGACAACTGACAATGGGATACATGGTCAACATTATTTCTTGATCCCCTACCCCCCTCCTTAATTTGCCATGGCAGAATTTGAACCCAGGTCCCCAGGACGTTACCTGGATCTCTGGATTAAATGTTCAGCAATAACACTACTACACTTCCCCTACATGCAAGCAAGCTAATCATCTGGATGGGTACGTGAGTAGGAAGGGTTTGATGGGAAATGGACCTAATGCTGGCAAATGGGACTAGATCAATGCAGGACACCTCATCGGCATGAACAGATCATGTTGTGCTATATAACTCTACTTGCTGAAACCATGTAATATATGTATGTGTCGTTTTGGTTAGCACATTTAATAGCATCGAATGGCGAAGGGTCTCATGCCTTCCTGCACATTGGTGATCCTGCTTTACTTGTCTGCAGAATTCGGAGTTCCTGGCTCCGATCGACACCTCAATCCCAACCCAGGGTAAACGCCAATAGTGCATAACACACTTGTTAAGTTATCAATAAGTCTCGTTGTCTTCTTACAGGGGCAAAGTCCCCGATATTAGCCCGATTCTGAGTCCCGGATTACTTACTGTAACCTTGTACTTTCACTAATTTCCCAAGCATTCCATTGTACAGAAAAACATCTCCGGGTTATGGCCCAGCATGGCACTTTGGTGTCATGTGATCATCTCTCAGGCAGAGCAATCTGTTTTTGCATTCGGCCTGCTTTCCATTCGCTTAGATTCAAAGGGTCTCTGCAGTGTGGAAGCAGGCCGTTCGGCCCATCAAGTCGGCGCCAGCCCTCCAAAGAGCATCCCACCCAGGCCCTCCCTGTCCCTGTATCCGTGCTTTTTCCATGTCCAATCCACCCAACCTACACATCTTCAGACTGTGCGAGGAAGCCACAGCACGCAGACACAGGGAGAGCATGCAAACTCCAACAGACAGTCACCTGAGGCGGGGTGGGGAGAGGGATCGAACCTGGGTCCCTGGCACCGTGAGGCAGCAGTGCTAACCGCTGAACCACTGATATTTTGTACATCGAAATTTTGCTGTGGCGTTGTTGGAGGAGGAAAAAGAAATACGCCTTTTCACAGCCACTGGATTTCTGAAAGAGGGAAATACAGGAGATTGGGTGGAATGCTCTTTGGAAGGGGTGATGTGCACTCAATGGGGCCAAATGGCCTGCTCCCACAGTGTTGGGATCCTACGATGATGGGCTGAAACCCTGAGCTGGGGAAGGAACCCAGAACCTTTGGGCTAGTGGTGATGGTGGAGGAGAGAGAGAGAGAGAGCCACATGGTGCCTGCAGCTACTAAAGGGGAGCAGGGGAGGGCAGGTATTGGGTTCTCTTCATCCTGACTCCTCCTATCCCTTTGCCCAAGATCATTCCGCTGAGGGCCTGGCTTCTCCTTCGCAGGTTTACATGCGTTTGCCAGCCTGGCTGGACAGGGCCCACATGCCAGGTGGAGGTGAATGAATGTGAGTCGCAGCCCTGTGGTCACGGAGGGACGTGTGTTCACCATGTGAATGGCTACAGCTGTCTCTGCCCAAAGGGCTTCACAGGTAAGAACCAACACCGGCCGGAAAAAGGGGGTCGTTGGGGTGGGGCAGCTGCAAAGGGGAGGGAACACAGGAGCAAGGGGATGAAAGGGAAGGATATATTAAGGTGCACAGTAGGAGGGAGAGGAGAAGGAAAGAGGGGGTATGTGGACGAAGCAGGGAGTGCCGCTTTTCATTTAGTTCCTTTAGTGTGTGTGTGTGTGTGTGTGTGTGTGTGTGTGTGTGTGTGTGTGTATGTGTGTGTGTGTGTGTGTGTGTGTGTGTTTATGTATGTGTGTGTGTACAAGCGTGCATGTGTCGGTGTTTGTGTGTGTACGTATGCGTGTGTGCGTGTGTGTGTGTCTGTGTGTATGTATGTGTGTGAGTGTATGTGTGCACGTGTGGGAATATGCATCTCTGCACCCCTGTCTGTGCGCGTCTGTGTGAGCGTGTGTGTGTGTGAGCATATGTGAATGTGTGTGTGTGTGTGTGTGTGTGTGTGTGTGTGTGTGTGCGTGCAAGAATGCCTGTGTGTATACCTGTCTATGTGTGAAAGACAGTGTCTGTGGGTATATGTGAGTGTCTGTGTATGTGTGTGTGTGAGTGTGTGTACGTCTGTGTATGTGTGTTTGCGTGTGTCTGTGTATGTGTGTGAGCATGTGTTTGTGACCATGTACGAGTGTGCATGTGTGTTTGTGTGTATGCACATGTATATACAAGCATGCGCATGTGTGTGTATACGTTTGTGTTTGTTTGTGTGTATGTACAAGGATGCATGCATGTGTGTTTGTGTGTGTATGTATGTCTGTATGTACAAGAGTGCAGGTCTTGTGTGTGTGTGTGTGTGTGTGTGTGTGTGCAGTTCCCCAAATACATCCTGTGAGGGAAACACGTAGTCCCTCACCAAACGAGCATTGATAAGGCATTACAGAACCAGTTTTATTTCACTTTTAGCTTTCAGGCAGACCAGAGAGCCCTACACCGATATATATACAGTCTAACCCTGTCCTGTCCCTATCCTGGGAGTGTTTGATGGGGGACAGTATAGAGGGAGCTTTACTCTGTATCTAACACCCTGCTCTCACGATCATGAGTGTGTTTGATGGGGACAGTGTAGAGGGAGCTTTACTCTGTATCTAACCCCGTACTGGCCCTGTCCTGGGAGTATTTGATGGGGACAGTGTAGAGGGAGCTGTACTCTGTATCTAACCCCGTACTGGCCCTGTCCTGGGAGTGTTTGATGGGGACAGTGTAGAGGGAGCTTTACTCTGTATTTAACCTCACAGCCCAACCCGACTGTAGTGACCGGTTTGTTTTACTATCTCTGCACCAGGTCAGCACTGTCAGAGCGATCAGGATGACTGTGTGTCCGAGCCCTGCCTAAACAATGCCAGCTGCCTGGATGGTATAGCCAGCTACGTGTGTCAATGTGAGCTTCCCTACACAGGTACTCCCAGCTGTTTGCACAGTGTGGTGAGGGGAGATCTGTGTGTGTGTGTGTGTGTGTGTGTGTGTGTGTGTGTGTGTGTGTCTGTGCCTCTGTGTGTGTGTGTGTGTGTGTGTCTGTCTGTCTGTGTGTGTGTGTCTGTGCCTCTGTGTGTGTGTGTCTGTGCCTGTGTGTGTGTGTGTGTGTGTGTGTGTGTGTGTGCGCGTGCACACGTGCTGGGCCCTACTGGTGGTCACAGGTCTGGAGTGGTTACAGCTCCCTGGGCAGACTGCAGCACGAGCTGGGTATGTATGTGTTTACAAATTACACACAGGATAAGCAGCAGTCTCCAGCTTCCGATGGTGACCGTGGGATTAGCCTGTGATCAGGGCTGATCCTGTGTATGGGCTTGATCCTCGGAAAGGGGCAGCGCCCGTGATCGGTGGGGATCCTGTGATCGAGAGTGGCCTGGGCCTGTGTTCATGATGATCCTGTGACTCAGGTGTTCCTTTATTAGGGGTGATCATATGGTCAGGGGAGATCCAGTGTTTGGCATGATCCTGTGGTCAGTAGTGAACCTGTGACCTGGATGATCTTGTGGGCGATGTGACTCGATCCTGATTCAATGTTGATTTGGTTATAGCTTGGCCAGTCACTGCCTGTTTGTACAGGGTCAGCTGCAATCAGTCGAGCCTACAGTCTGTCATTCACTGCCTGTTTGTACAGGGTGATGTGTGATTGGTTGATCCTACAGTCGGTCAGTCACTGCCTGTTTGTACAAGGTGACGTGTAATCGGCCGACCCTACAGTTTGTCAGTCACTGCCTGTTTGTACCGGGTGACCTGTAATCGGCCGATCCTACAGTCAGTCAGTCACTGCCTGTTTGTACAAGGTGAGGTGTAATCGGCTGATCCTACAGTCGGTCAGTCACTGCCTGTTTGTACAGGGTGACGTGTGATCGGCCGATCCTACAGTCGGTCAGTCCCTGCTTGTTTGTACAGGGTGACGTATTATCGGCCGATCCTACAGTCGGTCAGTCCCTGCCTGTTTGTGCTGGGTGACGTATGATCGGCCGATCCTACAGTCAGTTAGTCACTGCCTGTTTGTACAGGGTGACGTGTGATCGGCCGATCCTACAGTCAGTCAGTCACTGCCTGTTTGTACAGGGTGACGTGTGATCGGCCGATCCTACAGTCGGTCAGTATTCTGAACGTGTTTTTATTTCAGGTCAGCACTGCGAGACATTACTTGCCCCTTGTGTTCCGGACCCTTGTAAAAATGGTGGAAGCTGTATGGAGTCTGCGGACTACGTCTCGCTTACCTGCGCCTGTCAGGCTGGGTGGAGAGGTGGGGAACATTAGAATTCACAGGCATTCCATTCCCAATCCCATAATCTCCAGAGACCATGGGTAGGCACATTACCCCACACCAGGACAAACAGATCAATCTCTCATTGTTCACATGGTAATCTCTTCCGACTCTCTCGAACGGTCGACAGATCATTCTCAGATCATTTCACTGGCAGAGCTGACCGGGCAGCAAGATAAACACAATGCAGAAGGATAGGAGTGATCCTAATACTCAGGTCTGAGTGTGGGTTAGTGACAGAGCAAAGCTCCCTCTACACTGTCTGTATCAAACATTCCCAGGGACAGGGATAGCACGGGGTTAGTTACAGAGCAAAGCTCCCTCTCCACTGTCTGTATCAAACACTCCCAGGCCAGGGACAGCACGGGGTTAGTGACAGAGCAAAGCTCCCTCTACACTGTCCATATCAAACTCTCCCAAGCCAGGGACAGCACGGAGTTAGATATAGAGTAAAGCTTCCTCTACATTGTCCACACCAAATACTCCCAGGACAGGGACAGCACGGGGTTAATTACAGAAGTATACACCCTCTGCTGACCTCTCTGGCTTTGCATTATGGGAGAATTCAGCTGCGCAGAGTTTGCATTCTCCACAGGGGCTGTATTTAGATTCATGGAGTTGTACAGCACGGAAACAGACCCTTTGGTCTAACTCACCCGTACCGAGCAGATATCCTGAATTACTCTAGTCCTATTTGCCAGCATCTGGCCCATACCCTCGGAACCCTTCCTATTCATGTACCCAGCTTTGTCAGTGTTAACATTGTACCAGCCTACACCGCTTCCTCTGGCAGCTCATTCCACACACACACACACCAGCCACTGCATGAATCAAAGGAACGTCATTGTGGAGAGTCGTTTGAGAGGTCCTGAGGACGTGAAAATTTGTCAACTGTGCTTTTGAAGCCTTTTAATCATTCACAGTTAACAAATAGAAATTACGCTAATTTCGTGACCATCCAAACGATGTTTGGGCTTCCAAACACGGGTAGAGTCACTGTGCGTTAGGATACAATCTGCTGTGGCCCATGAGCGCGTTGGTTCAGTTCCCAGTTGGACCACCAACAGACATGGTGCAGGTTGGTAGAGACGGACGGGAGAGGGGAATGTATCAGTGCAATAAACTCTGGCTGGAATTGACTTGGAAATGTCAGACAAGCTCACAAACAGCGCAGCTGAGAGAAGTACCTTCTGGTCCTTGCTGTTTGCCACCATTGACCATTGACCATGCACACCGCCACCCCCCCCTCACTCATTTTAGATGGCACGGTGGCTCAGCGGTTAGCACTGCTGCCCCACAGCGCCAGGGACCCAGGTTCGATCCCACTCTCAGGCGATTGTCTGTGCGGACTTTGCACATCCTCCCTGTGTCTGCGTGGGGTTTCCTGCGGGTGCTCCGGTTTCCTCCCGCAGTCTGAAAATGTGCAGGATAGGGTGGGTTGGCCGTGCTAAAATGCCCCGTTGTGTCCAGGAACATGTAGGTTAGGTGGATTAGCCACGGGAAATGCAGCATTACAGGGATAGGGTGGAGGGGTGGGTCTGGATGGGATGCTCTTTGGAGGGCTGGGGGACACTTCATGGGCCGAATAGCCCAGCTACATAGGGATTTTAAGATTCTGTTGCTATGGTTTGTCAGAGGAATGGAAGGTTAAAAATCAGGAATCTGATCTATAATTGTATAGAGGGCTCAATGAGAAGACATCTGGAATGTCACCTACACTAAATGATAATCAGACAAGGGCTAATGTTAGAGTCTTTACCTCTGAACCGGGAGACCCAGGTTCAAATCCCACCTGCTCCAGAGGTATGTGGTAACATCCCTGAACAGCCTGGTTAGAAAATGTGTGTAATAACATGAGGAGCAGTTAGAAGGAGGGCTGCGGTTAACTTATGAGGAAGCCTTGTATAGAATAGGCCTGGATCTGTTGGCGTTTAGTAGAATTGGGGAATGTGACTTACTGAAACAGATAAGATACTGAGAGTTATATTTCTCCATGCCGGGGGAAGGGGGCTTAATCTTCAACCTTGAGACACGGTTTCAGAATAAGGGTTCATCCATTTAGTTCAGTTCTGAAATTGTTAAAGGAATGCCAGAGTTTGGGTGTTTGGAGCGAAAGGGCAGGGAGGGTCAATCACCTGATTTCTCGACTGATCCTTGTATTAGACAGTGTCTCCTGACGGCATTCCGCGGGGTGAGGGGCTGATTGGAGGGACTGGGCAGCGGGTGGGGGAAGCTGAGGGACGTGTCACTGAAATGGGAAACGTTAACAGGGGCTGTCTCGCTTTCCTCGGCAGGGAGGCTCTGTGAGGAGGACGTCGATGAGTGCGTCTCTCACCCGTGCCTCAATCGGGGGCAGTGCTGGAATTCTGATGGCGGGTACCTCTGCAAATGCCAAGCAGGTTACAGTGGCCGGCTGTGTGATGTGGACATCGATGACTGCTCAACCAGTGAGTGATGTGCCGGTCAGCAATTCCCCCCGCTTCTCCCTCCTTCTTTCCCTCTGTCAGCTGTCCAGTGTCACCCTGTATACCTTGTCTGATACAGGGAGATAACGGTATTGGATCTTGCTCACTGCGTTGGAATTTGATGGATATTCAAGTTGTACAAACAAGCCTTTTCCTGGACACCAGTTCATGTCCATGAGAACCACATGGCATGGCCTGGAAATGGGAACACATATTAAATCCGTACGGACTCCTCTCCACTGCACCCCACCCCACCCCCACCCCCAGCTCCCTTCTCTTCCCTTTCTCTCCCCTCCTGTTTCTCCGCACCTCGGACATTTCAATCCTTAGGGTAGAGCATCTCCAACCTCACCACGACTTGCCCTTGTGTGATCTGAGGAGACATCAGCCGCAGAACACCTCGATCGGCCCAGCCACATTTTGTTCCCCAGCTCACAGAGTGATAGCTATGGAACCGTGCAGCCCAGAAACAGACCCTTCAGTCCAACTTGTCCATGCTGACCAGCTATTCTAAATTAATCTAGTCCCATTTGCCAGCATTTTGCCCATATCCTGCTAAACCTTTCCTATTCATATACCCATCCAGATGCCTTTAAAATGTTGTAACTGTACCAGCCTCCACCACTTCCTCTGGCAGCTCATTCCATACACGCACCACCCTCTGTGTGAAAAAGTTGCCCCTTTTATATCATTCCCCTCTCACCTTAAACCTATGCCCCTCCAGCTTTGGAGTCACCAACCCTGTGGAAAAAGCCTAATCTATTCACCCTATGCATGGCCCTCATGATGTTGTGAAGCTCTCATAAGGTCACCGCCTCAGCCTCCGATGCTCCAAGGAAAATAGCCCCAGCCTCGCCCTCCGACCCTGGCAACATCCTCGTTAAACCCTCCAAAGTTCCTTTTTAAATTTTCTCTCTCCCGAGAAGCCAGAAGCTACAGGAAAGTGTGTTGGGTGGGGAGAGTGGCTTTTGGGCAGTGTCGGGCTGAAGGGCGTGTCGGAATGTAACCTCCCCCTCGGTGTCTTTTCCTCTAGACCCATGCCAAAATGGTGGCTCCTGCGAGGACGGGGTAGACTCCTTCAGCTGCTCCTGCCCCGTGGGCTTCGCTGGCGTCCGATGCCAAGAGGACATTGACGAGTGTGACAGTGACCCTTGCCAGAACGGAGCGACGTGCAATGACTGTGTCAATGGGTACACCTGCACCTGCCCCCTGGGCTACGACGGCATCTGCTGTGAGAACGACATCCCGGACTGTACTCCGAGGTAGGGAATGACGGGGACGTTGGTACTGGCTCATCCTGCCAGGTCTGGGGAGGGTTGACGAGCTGTTAGCTCTCATTTCGCTCCACGGCCTTTCGGAACACACCGAGCCAGCTGACAGGCCAACAGGGTGAATAGCCTTTCGGAGCGCATTGACTCTTGTAGAAAGAGAGCACCATGCCTTTGCTTTCCAGCTCGGCCTTCATGAGGACCAGCGCATGGACGTGCCAAGCAATCGCGACAGTTTACACCCCGCGAGGCAAAAAAGGATGCTGATTGGCTGACAAGTTGAGACTGATTGGTCTGCAGTGTTGCCATGGAGAAAGCAGTAGGGGACGATCGCGCGCTTGGGTCATGCCAAACATACGCACGGCTCAGATGTATTCCCTGTGTTTGGAGAGAACACTTCATGCGTATAAAATGTTGAGGAATAGACCCATCCCTCTGTTCCTTTTCTGTCTCCTTTCTATCCAGCTATTTCCTCAATTCTCCATCGGCAGATCTGATGAAAACTACTTTCAGTACTTTGTCAGACGTGTGGTAAATCTCATGACCACTTACTGCACTGATGTTCCATCCTTGTTCCCCTCCACCTCCATTTCTTGGGCCTCCCTACCAATGGGAACTCCACTCTGCCTAATATGGGCAGCGGTCTCATGGTGTCGACCATCTCTTTCAAATCTCATCTGAACCTTCCCTAGGTAGACCAGCCTCAGCTTCTCTCAATCTATTGCTGTCATTGAAGACCCATATCTCTGGGAACACCCTCTTCGAACTTTGATGTGCTCTTTCCAGAGCCTTCATTTTGTTCCTGAAGTGTCCGTACAGTACTTCGACTGAAGCAAAATCCAGTCTTTTTCTAAGTTGTTCAGAATTCTGAGGAAGGGTCACCGGTCCCGAAACGTTGACCCCGTTTCTTTACTCTTCATAGCTGCTTCCAGGCCTGCTGAGCTTTTCCAGCAACTTCTGTTTTTGTTCCAGACTTTTCTAAGTTGTGCCACAACTCCCCTGCCTTTGTATTCCGTGTCTCTGTTTAAAAAGCCTCGAACCTTGTGTTCCTCTCTAACCACTTCATCACGCTGCCCCTTGCCACATTCTATCATTTGTTCACGCTAAGCTCTGTCCCTTCCTAAAATTATGCCTCGGGGTGATGCCTCTCCTTGTCTGGATTTATATCTCGCCTTCCCATTTTCACCAGCTTCTCAACACCCTTCGACAGAGCGCTCTAGCGATATTCTTACAGTTCCCAATATTTCCAACACCACTGCCTCCAAGTCTACGAACGTTGCTCTGAACACCCAGATCTCTGGGAAAATCTAACAAACCAACTTTTGTTCAGAGAAATCTCCCACAAACAGCAATAGGGTTGTGGAATAGATGTAGAATCCCAGATAATCATCTTTTTAATCTTGTGATGGGAGCTGAGGGATACTGTGATGATGTTCATTGAAAGCCCCTAATGGGATCGTTAAGGTGTAACCGAGAGAGGCAGGTAGGAGCTTCATTTCATGACCCCCATCCCTGCCCACCACTGCTGCTTCCCCCACACCCAACACAAACAGCATCTCTAACAGTGTGGCACACCTGCCCATCGATCTGCTTCTGATTCAGAGGTGAATGGAAGGTTATCCTTTATTCCAAGAGGATTTGAGATATGAAGCCTTGCTTGGTCAGACTGCTAATTGGAACAGAGGCTGTGCAGTTTTGGTCTGTGTCAATGGTGTCTGAAATGTTGCCCGACAAATGGCTCACATCCAAAATGCTTGGGCAAATCTTACCCTAAATCTCCTCCTTCTCCTTTCCCTTTCCTGTAATGCCAGTTTGCCGTCTACTTTATCTGTTTGGTTTATTTCAAAGTCTAGCTATTTCCAGGTGCACCTGACTCCTTGGATTCCCATCCAGTCAGGTATGCTAAAATTGGAGCTATGAAGCTGAATTCCTACTTCAGATATCTGTATCATCTTTATTTATTCCCAGTTTGTGCCTGGAAGTAAATTTGGCAGTTTTTGAGCCGAGGGCGCTAAATGATATTCGCTAAGGTCTGCGCACACACGTT
Organism: Stegostoma tigrinum; assembly: GCF_030684315.1. Lineage (NCBI taxonomy): Eukaryota > Metazoa > Chordata > Chondrichthyes > Orectolobiformes > Stegostomatidae > Stegostoma > Stegostoma tigrinum. The sequence goes on along the minus strand of NC_081387.1, from coordinate 19,196,674 downwards.
CTGTGTCAGTGCCCATCTCACTGCAGGTCCTTTCCTTATGCCACAGCTCCTGCCTGAATGGGGGCACATGCGTCGACCAAGTGGCCAACTTCTCATGCCAGTGCCCAGCTGGGTTCGAAGGTCACTACTGCCAGCAGGAAATCAACGAGTGTGACTCGCAGCCCTGCCTGAACGGAGGCACCTGCCTTGATGGCTATGGGACCTACAAGTGCTCCTGTGCTCAGGGCTACACAGGCAGCAGTTGCCAGGTAACGACACGTGAAAGAAACCCTGTCTCACCTCAGGCCAAAGAACTGATCAGAAAAGGGGTAGGGGGTGCAGTGCAGTGGGAATTGAAGGATACGAATGCAATCTCAGCAAGAAATAACAAAATGGACTGTAAAAGCACCTGCAGGTCACGGAGAATAGAAACTGTTTGATTGAAAATGAATCGAGGCCCATTATAGGTACAGCCAGGAGAGAGCAGAATGGGGAATAGCAGAGAAGTGAAATGATGTCTTTGGGTCGGTTTTCACTGAGGAACATATGAGAAATCTCCCGGAAGCAGGGATCCAAGTGACTATGGAGAATGTAGGGTTGACATTAATTTTAGTGAGAAGATCATACCGGAGAAATTAATGAAGCTAAAAGGTGATAAATTCCCAGGGCCTGATTTTCTAAATCCCAGAGGGTCGAAGGTGGTGGTTAGAGAGCTATCCAGTGCACCCATGATGATTTTTGATAGATCCCAGAATGTTTCCTTTGGTTTGGAAGGTGGTGAAATGTCACCTCATGATTTGAGTGGGGTGTGAGACAGAATAGGGGTCTACAGACCTGCTAACCTGACACCAATAGAGGGGAAAATGCTAGAATTTACAAAAATGGTTAGGATGAACGGACACCTGGATGATTTATTTGGCCATATTCAGCATGGATTTGTGAATAGGATATTGTGTTTAATGAAAATTGTTGGAGTTTACAAGGATGTTATTGACAACATTGATAAAGGAGAGCTGATGGGTGTTGATATTTAGAATTTAAGAAGATTTTGGACAGACTTTCCCCACAGGAGGCAGGTTAGAGAAGCTGGAACACATTGGATAGGAGGTGAAGTACTGATATCGGTGAATAATAATTTTCTATTTGTCAGCCAGAATGGGTTTGTCTCCCATTTCTGAAGAAGGATCCAGACCCGAAACGTTAGCTTTCCTGCTGCCAGGCCAGCTGTGTTCATCCAGCTCTACACCTTGTTATCTGGACCATTCTCATGTTGGCAGGCTGTGACTGGCCAGATACTGCAAGGGTCAAAAATATTTTCTAATCAACTTGTTTAGAGATGTTACCACACACCTCAAGGGCAGGTGGGGCTTGAACACAGGCCTCCTAACTCAGAGATAAGGACACTACCACTGTGCCACAAAGGTACCTGTTGAATGGGTTGTTCTGGTGGCTCAGTGGTTAGCACCTGCTGCCTCACAGCTACAGGCATCCGGGCTCGATCACAGCTTCAGGCAACTATCAGTGTGGAGTTTGCACGTTCTCCCTGTGTCTGTGGGGGCTTCCTCCGGGTGCTCCGGTTTTGTCCCACCATGCAATAATACGCAGGCTAGGTGGATTGGCTGCACTGAATTGCCCCTTAGTGTTCAGGAGGGTGCAGGCTAGGTGGATTGGCTGCACTGAATTGCCCCTTAGTGTTCAGGAGGGTGCAGGCTAGGTGGATTGGCTGCACTGAATTGCCCCTTAGTGTTCAGGAGGGTGCAGGCTAGGTGGATTGGCTGCACTGAATTGCCCCTTAGTGTTCAGGAGTGTGCAGGCTAGGTGGATTGGCTGCACTGAATTGCCCCTTAGTGTTCAGGAGGGTGCAGGCTAGGTGGATTGGCTGCACTGAATTGCCTCTTAGTGTTCAGGAGTGTGCAGGCTAGGTGGATTGGCTGCACTGAATTGCCTCTTAGTGTTCAGGAGTGTGCAGGCTAGGTGGATTGGCTGCACTGAATTGCCCCTTAGTGTTCAGGAGGGTGCAGGCTAGGTGGATTGGCTGCACTGAATTGCCCCTTAGTGTTCAGGAGGGTGCAGGCTAGGTGGATTGGCTGCACTGAATTGCCCCTTAGTGTTCAGGAGGGTGCAGGCTAGGTGGATTGACCATGGTCAAAAATGCAGGGTTTTAAGGTATGGGAGTGGATATGGGTGTGATGCACTTCAGAGAGTTCATGTGGATTTGATGGGCCAAGTGGCCTACCCCCATACTGCAGGGATTCTATGAATGCTTTGCGCCCTGGCTGTTTGCAAAATTTATTATTAATTTGGAGTTGGGGAACATACGTAATATTTCCAAATTTGTGGATGATGCAAAGCTAAGCGGGAATATTATAAAGCAGTTTCTGGCGGACTTAGGTAGGCTTAGAGGATGGGCAGAAATGTAGCAGGTGGAACGTAACGTGGATAAACATGAGTGTCCATTTTGGTAGGAAAGCCACACGTGTCGAGTATTTTTCATTTGTTGAAGGGTTGGCAAATGTAGATATACATAGGAACCTGGGTACCCCTGTTGATAAGTCACTGGAGACGAGCATACAGGAAGGTTAACCTTTATTGCAAGAGGGTTTGAAACATGAAGTCTTGCTCCAGTTATGTAGGAGCTTGGTCAGATCGCACTTAGACCAGGGTGTGCAGTTTTGGTCTCCTTCATAGAACGCCCTGCAGTGTGGAAACATGCCATTCAGCCCAACAAGTCCACACTGACCCAACCCTATCCCTGCATTTCCCATGGCCAACCCACACATCCCTGGACGCTATGGGGCAATTGAGCACAGCCAATCCATCCTAACCGGCACATCTTTGGTCTGTGGGAGGGGACCCACACAGACACAGGGAGAACGTGCAAACTCCACACAGACAGCTGCCCGAGGCTGGAGTTGAACCCAGGTCCCTTGGTGCCGTGAGGCAGCAGTGCTAACCGCTGAGCCACCCCTGATGGAAGATATTATTGTCATAGAGAGAATGCAACAAAAGCTCACCGGATGCGTTCCCAACGTGGTGGGGCTGTCCTATGAAGGAAGATAGGGTCTGAATTCCCGAAAGTTTTGCAGTCTGCAAAAGACTGGTGTACCTGATTACCAAGGCTGGGGAGTCTGGAACCAAGGGACACAAGTTAAAAATAATCTTGGGGTTTCGGGGGGAAGAGGGTGGTCAGATTTGTCACTTCGGTCTGAGATAAGCAATCTTTTTATTTAAACTCAGAGAATTCAGTGCCTCAGAGGGCCGCAGAAGCTCGGTCTTTCAGGATGCCTAGGGTCGAGATTGATTCTGATCATGATTGTTGCACAGAGTTATGGGGATGGGGTGGATCAAAGTATTGAAGTGATTGGGATAGAATGCCTTTGATGGCCCAAACGGCCTACTCCTGTTGCTATGACTGCCGTCCAGCTCCCCAGCTGGGGTGGGAGGGTGGAGGAAAAGTCTTTCGGTATCTCCCCTGTCAATTCCATTCGACCGTGCCTGGTTCGCATTCGAGTTCCTCTGAATGTTTGGGCACTTTATGTCTTTGTTCTGCGCCTGTAGCTGATCTGTGCAATTGGAGCTTACCTTGCTCGGGCACTGGCACCTTTAATTGTGACATTAATTGGAGCTTTCTCTCAAATAGTTTGCTCTCCAGCCTCGTGGACCTTTCAGCTTGACTCGCCCCTCGTGTGGCTCATTCTTTCAATGGTCTCCGTCCCACTAAACCCCTCCGACGTTTCAGTCCTTGACAGCCATCCTCCAAACACTTCCACTGTCCCATCCGCTTGACGTCTCCGGGGTTTTCAAACGGGAGCGATCACCGCTTCGATCGCACCCCAGGAGGTGAACCCTCGACCCCACCTCCAGGGGACACGAAGCTCGCATCCTGTCTGGGTCGAGTCCTTCCCAAAAGTCTACCCTTTTTTTAAAACGAGGTCAAGGGTCACACGCGAGTGCCGGGAGGGTGCAGGTGACATGACCGAGATCACGGTGGAGATAGTGGGGCAAAACCAGAGAAATCCAAAAGGAGTAAAGAAAGCACAAGGGGTTGGTTGTTGGCATGGGAGTCAAGTTTCAGGAAAACGTCTCAATGAGCAAAGAGGGGACATGAGAAAATGCCAGCAGCTAAGATTAGGGAAATGCCCAGGAAGTTCTACAAGTATTTTGACGGGAAGGGAATAACCAGGGAAAGATTAGGGCCGATGAGGGACTGAGGATGGGTTGAAGATTTTCGCCTTTGAAAGCCGCAGCAGATTTTAAGGACGTGGCCAGAAAAGGAGATGTCCAGGTGCAAAGTTTCCTATCTCAGTGAGTTATGGCGGTACCAACAATGCGTTTTAAATGTGTTTCCCGTGCACGAAGCTGGCCGGCGTTGGTAAAGCGTTAAATGAATACCTCAGGTCAGTCTTTGCTCGGGAGAAGAGAGGATGCTGGTGTAGAATTTGAGAAGGTGGCCTGCGACGTTGCAGGGAGATGAGAAGCAAGGAGACTGGAGGTTCCGGCTGGTTTAAAAGTCGGCTGGCCCTCAGGCCCCGGTGGGTTGTATCCCGGGCTGCTGTGGGGGCTGAGGGAGCAAATTACTCCCCCGCTGACCCAAAATCGTACTGGCCACGGGGGAAGTGCCAGAGGACTGGAGGATGGCCACTTTACAGGGAGGGTGGTAGAGATGGACCCAGGGAACTATTAGCCCCATGAGTCAAACGTCAGTGGTGGGGAAACTGTTGGAGGGGAAGGAGGAAATTATTTGCCACTTGGAGAGGCAAGGTGCGAACGTGGCTTTGTCAGGGGGAGGGCACACCTAACAAATCTGGAAAAACTTATTGAGAAGGTGAGCTTGTAGGGTGGGGCAGCTTATGTGAATTTCAGCAAGGCCACAGCCTCGTGCTTAATCGAAACCCAAAAGATTACCCTTTCTCGACAATAACTTTTCGCTGCCTCAGTCTAAGCTGTGGAAGCTTTTGCTCGTTCCCACCTTCCTTCCAACCATCCACCCACAGCCCTCTCACGGGTATTGGCTGGTCACTCGTTTTCCTCTCAGGGCAGTGGTGTAGCAAAGCCTTCAGCCTTTACCTCTCCGGTCTCTCATCATTGCTTTTCTCCAACCTTCCCCCTGCCGCAGACTCTGATAAACTGGTGCGCCAAACCCGTGTGTAAGAACGATGGTCGGTGCGAGCAGGTGAACACCACCTTCCACTGCGAGTGCAAGATGGGCTGGTCGGGGCTTTACTGCGACGTGCCCAAGGTCTCCTGTGAGGTTGCAGCTGCCGAGAGGGGTAAGAGGGTGAGGCCGCCGAGCCGCGTTCACTTCGTCACCCCTTGGGCCAGCGGTCGGAACCTGCCCTTCCTTGCACCCGTCAGGACCGATTCACAAGAGTGCCATATTTCTCAGTGTTGGGGGGGGGGGAGCCCCAGTTTTCTCTGCGCAAGGGAACGGTTGGAGAGGGATTGTGTCTTTCTGATTGCTCCACCACGGAGCACGCTCACAGCCTCCTTCAATCAGATAGTGGTGCGGCAGACGATAGATGCATTCACGCACAGTCTGAATCATCGCTCCCTTTGAGACTGTGCACTCTTGCGATTGTGTCCTGGCCAGTGCAAGTGCTGCTGGTTTGCTGCTCAGGTTCTGTGCTGCCAGAGGGACAATTAACATCACCCCTTGCCAAGGTCGAAGTGGGGGGTGGGGGTGTTGGTCGGTGGTGAAATGGGGGGGGTGTTGGTCAGTGGGGAGGTGGGGGTGTGGTTGGTCGGTGGGGAGGTGTGGGGGGAGTTGGTCAGTTGGGCGGTGGGAGGGTGTTGGTCAGTGGGGAGGTGGGGGTGCGGTTGGTCGGTGGGTGGGGGGGTGTTGGTCGGTGGGAGGTGGGGGGCGTTTGTTGGTGGATGGGTGTGGAGGCTGTTGGCTGGTGGGGAGTGGGGTGGGTGTGGGGGGTCTTGATTGCTGGGGGGTTGCGGGTGTGTTGGGAAGTGGGGAAGTGGGGGTATGTTGGTCTGCAGGGAGGTGGGTGGGTGTTGGGGGGTGTTGGTTGGTAGGTGGGCGGGTGGGTGATGCTGGGTGAGGGTAATACACAGAGCTGGGGACAAATTATCTCTGTCTCTCTCACCGCCTGGCCCTCTCTTCCCCTCCTTCCCTGCCAGGTTTGGATATTTCGCGGCTGTGCCAGCACGGCGGGCGCTGTTTCGAAGCTGGAAACTCTCATTACTGCCAGTGCCAAGCAGGCTACCAGGGCAGCTACTGTGAGACAGAGACGGACGAGTGCCAACCCAACCCCTGCCAGAATGGGGCCACCTGCCACAATTTGGTCGCAAAGTATTCCTGCCAGGTAAGGGGTCACCGACACTCCCCACCGCAACCACCGACACTCCCCACCGCAACCACCGACACTCCCCATCGCAGCCACCGACACTCCCCACCGCAACCACCGACGCTCCCCACCGCAACCACCGACGCTCCCCACCGCAACCACCGATGCTCCTCACCGCAACCACCGACGCTCCCCACCGCAACCACCGACGCTCCTCACCGCAACCACCGACGCTCCCCATCGCAGCCACCGACGCTCCCCACCGCAGCCACCGACACTCCCCACCGCAACCACCGACACTCCCCACCGCAGCCACCGACGCTCCTCACCGCAGCCACCGACGCTCCCCACCGCAACCACCGACGCTCCCCACCGCAACCACCGACGCTCCTCACCGCAACCACCGACGCTCCCCATCGCAGCCACCGACGCTCCCCACCGCAACCACCGACGCTCCCCACCGCAACCACCGACGCTCCCCACCGCAACCACCGACGCTCCCCACCGCAACCACCGACGCTCCTCACCGCAACCACCGACGCTCCCCACCGCAACCACCGACGCTCCCCACCGCAACCACCGACGCTCCCCACCGCAACCACCGACGCTCCCCACCGCAACCACCGACGCTCCCCACCGCAGCCACCGACGCTCCCCACCGCAACCACCGACGCTCCCCACCGCAGCCACCGACGCTCCTCACCGCAACCACCGACGCTCCCCACCGCAGCCACCGACACTCCCCACCGCAACCACCGACACTCCCCACCGCAGCCACCGACACTCCGCACCGCAGCCACCGACGCTCCCCACCGCAACCACCGACGCTCCCCACCGCAACCACCGACACTCCCCACCGCAACCACCGACACTCCCCACCGCAGCCACCGACACTCCTCACCGCAGCCACCGACGCTCCCCACCGCAACCACCGACGCTCCCCACCGCAACCACCGACGCTCCTCACCGCAACCACCGACACTCCCCACCGCAACCACCGACGCTCCCCACCGCAACCACCGACGCTCCCCACCGCAACCACCGACACTCCTCACCGCAGCCACCGACGCTCCCCACCGCAACCACCGACACTCCCCATCGCAGCCACCGACACTCCCCACCGCAACCACCGACGCTCCCCACCGCAACCACCGACGCTCCCCACCGCAGCCACCGACACTCCTCACCGCAGCCACCGACACTCCCCACCGCAACCACCGACGCTCCCCACCGCAACCACCGACGCTCCCCACCGCAACCACCGACACTCCTCACCGCAGCCACCGACGCTCCCCACCGCAACCACCGACACTCCCCATCGCAGCCACCGACACTCCCCACCGCAACCACCGACGCTCCCCACCGCAACCACCGACACTCCCCATCGCAGCCACCGACACTCCCCACCGCAACCACCGACGCTCCCCACCGCAACCACCGACACTCCCCACCGCAAACCCCACCCCCTTCACACCAACTACAGGAGTGTGATGGAATATGCCCCACGTGCCTGGATGAATCCAGCCCCAACAACACACGAGAAGCTTGACACCATCCAGGGCAAACGCAGCTCACCACCACCTTCTCAATGGTAATGGGGTCATAATTGCGGGGCCCAGCCAGTGACACCCACGTCCCACAAATGAATCAAAACACAAACACAACCTGTCAACAGCCTGAATATGGCGTTCAGCAAAAGGTGAGCAACACCACCACCAGCTGGTGCAGGCAAGACACTGCGGCTCAGTGCCTGATTTTGTTCTCTGGCGTACCGGATCCACGCCACTCAAAATTATTCCAGATTTTCAGTGCAAAACTCCAAAGATTAAAATTAGACAATGGCACTTAGTGTCAATAAGACAAGTTCCATTTCATCTTCCCACCGTTGGCAGCCTCAGCAACGTGTTGGCTGTACCGTCTGTGAGCTTAGAAACATAAAACATCGGAAAGGGGAGGCCGTTCATCCCTTCAAATCTGTTCCATATTCACGACGATTACAGTTAGTCATCCTACTGTGTAACACGCTCCCGCTTTCGACCCCGCACTGTTGTAACATGCTAGTCTTATGGATTATAGCTGCATCTTTTATGAAAGTCTTCAATGCTTTGGCCGCAAATACTTGCTGTGGCAGAGAATTGCACAGGCTTTCGTCTCTCTGGGTGAAGACATTTCTCCTCATCTTAGTCATCAATGACCCACCCTGTATACTTGACTGCGACCCCCGGTTCTGGGATCCCCGCTCTTTGGGAAAATCCTTTACCCCATCTAGTCCAGCTGGGATTTTGTGGTTTACTGTGTGATCCTTCACCTCCCTCATTCTTCTAAACTGCGCTGAACATTATCCTAACTGATTCACTCTCTCCTCATATGTGAGACCTACCACCGCAGGGGTCAGTATGATAATCCTTCACTGCATTCCGACCAGCGGCAGAACACCCTTCCTCAGATAAGGAGACCCAAACTGCACCCACTCTATATCTCTCACACACTGTCTCTACCACACACACACACACACACACACACACACACACACACACAAATACATACACACATACACACACACACACAAATACATACATACACACACACACACACAAATACATACATACACACACACACACACACACACACGCAAATACATACACACATACACACACACACACAAATACATACACACACACACACACGCAAATACACACACACACACACAGACACACACACACACACACACACACACACAGATACACACACACACACAGATACACACACACACAGATACACACACACGCAAATACATACACACATACACACACACACACAAATACATACACACATACACACACACACACAAATACATACATACACACACACGCAAATACACACACACACACAGACAGACACACACACACACACAGATACACACACACACGCAAATACATACATACACACACACGCAAATACACACACACACAGACACACACACAGATACACACACACACACGCAAATACATACATACACACACACGCAAATACACACACACACATGTACACACACAGAAATACATACACACGCGCACGCAAATACATACGCACACGCACACAAATACACACACATGCACACACGCAAATACACACATACACACATGCAGATACGCACACACATACACACACACAAATACATACACACACACGCAAATACATACACACACGCACGCAAATACATACACACACACTCACACACGCAAATACACACACACGCGCACGCAAATACATAGACACATGCACACAAATACACACACACGCACACACGCAAATACATACACACACGCACGCAAATACATACACATACACACACACACGCAAATACATACACACACACACACACACACAGGCAAATACACACACACACACGCAAATACATACAACACACACGCACACACGCAAATATACACACACACACGCAAATATACACACACACACACGCAAATACACACACACACGCAAATACATACACACACACACAAATACATACACACACACATGAAAATACATACACACACGCAAATACATACACACACACGCAAATACATACACACACACACACAGGCAAATACACACACACACACGCAAATACATACACACACACGCACACACGCAAATACACACACACATGCAAATACATACACACACACAAATACGTACACACACACGCATGCAAATACATACACACGCAGATACACACACATACACACACACATGCAGACGCAGAGACACACACACACATGCAAATACACACACACACAAATACACACACACACGCAGATACACACACACACACACACATACACACACACATGCAGACGCAGAGACACACACACACATGCAAATACACACACACACAAATACACACACACACGCAGATACACACACACACACACACATACACACACACATACAAACACACACACACATATACACACACACATGCACGCAAATACACACACACACACACGCAGATGCACACACACGCATGCAAATACATAGACACACACACGCAGATGCACACACACACACACACACGCAAATACATACACACACACGCAGATACACACACACATGCACGCAAATACACGCACACACACGCAAATACACACACACATGCAGATACACACACACGCAAATACATACACACACACGCAGATACACACACACACATGCACGCAAATACACACACACACACAAATACACACACACACGCACGCAAATACATACACATACACACGCAAATGCATACACACACACAAATACATGCACACACACACAAATACATACACACACACACACACGCAAATACATACACCCACACGCAGATACACACACACACACACACACACAGATGCACACACACACATGCGCAAATACACACACACACAGACACATACAAATACATGCACACACATATACATGCGCACGCTTACACACACATATACAAACATACGCATGGACAGACACACACTAATCCACACACACATATACACACTCTCACACACTCACACACTCTCACACTCTCACACACACATATTCGGAGTGTGCTTTGCTGAGTGCTGCCATTTCTAGCAGCAGTATAACATAGAACATTACAGCACAGTACAGGCCCTTCGGCCCTTGATGTTGTGCCGACCTGATCTGAAGCCCATCTTACCTACACTATTCCATGTACGTCCATATGCTTATCCAATGACGACTTAAATGTACCTAAAGTTGGCGAAGCTACTACCGTTGCAGGCAAAGTGTTCCATTCCCTTACTACTCTCTCAGTAAAGAAACTACCTCTGACATCTGTCCTATATCTTTCACCCCTCAATTTAAAGCTATGCCCCCTCGTGCTCGCCGTCACCATCCTAGGAAAAAGGCTCTCCCTATCCACCCTATCCAACCCTCTGATTATTTTATATGTCTCAATTAAGTCACCTCTCAATCTTCTTCTCTCTAATGAAAACAGCCTCATGTCCGTCAGCCTTTCCTCATAAGACCTTCCCTCTATACCAGGCAACATCCTAGTAAATCTCCTCTGCACCCTTTCCAAAGCTTCCACATCCTTCTTATAATGCGGTGACCAGAACTGTACGCAATACTCCAAGTGCGGCCGCACCAGAGTTTTGTACAGCTTCACCATAACCTCTTGGTTCCGGAACTCGATCCCTCTATTAATAAAAGCTAAAACACTGTATGCCTTCTTAACAGCCCTGTCAACCTGGGTGGCAACTTTCAAGGATTTGTGTACATGGACATCGAGATCTCTCTGCTCATCTACACGACCAAGAATCTTACCGTTAGCCCAGTACTTTGCCTTCTGGTTACTCCTACCAAAGTGCATCACCTCACACTTGTCCGCATTAAACTCCATTTGCCACCTCTCAGCCCAGCTCTGCAGCTTATCTATGTCACTCTGCAACGTACAGCATCCTTCGTCACTATCCACAACTCCACCGACCTTAGTGTCGTCTGCAAATTTACTAACCCATCCTTCTACGCCCTCATCCAGGTCATTTATAAAAATGACAAACAGCAGTGGACCCAACACCGACCCTTGCGGTACACCACTAGTAACTGGTCTCCAGGATGAACATTTCCCATCAACTACCACCCTCTGTCTTCTTTCAGCAAGCCAATTTCTGATCCAAACTGCTATATCTCCCACAATCCCATTCCTCCGCATTTTGTACAATAGCCTCCTGTGGGGAACCTTATCGAACGCCTTGCTGAAATCCATATACACCACATCAACTGGTGCTTCACTGAGTGTGACTTCTTCCAAATTCATTCTAAGTATGGCCTTGATAATGTCACCTTAACATTTGTTCATTCAGTTGCACGATGCTTTCTGAGTACTAAAACATTGAGGAGTCTCTTTTTTTTTGCCCCTGTTGGCAGTGTCTGCCCGGTTTCTATGGCACAAACTGCTCGGAAGAGGTCGATGAGTGTCGGTCACAGCCCTGTCACAACGGTGGGACCTGCATTGATCTGATCAACAGTTTTAAATGTTCCTGCCCGTATGGCACCCAGGGTAAGGATCAGGCCTCCGGGTGGGAAATGTGGAGAGGGGCTGGAGGATCATCTCATCACCCTGTCACTGCGAGCACAGCAGGGATCCAGCATCTCTCTCTCTCACACACAACACACAACACACAACACACAACACACAACACACACACACACGCTCACACACACTCACACGCGCTCACACACGCGCTCACTCACACACACACACACACACACTCACACGCGCTCACTTACACGCGCTCACACACACACTCACACGTGCTCACACACGCGCTCACTCACACACACTCTCACAAACACACACACAAACACACACACTCACACTCACACTCGTGCTCACACTTGCGCTCACTCACACTCTCACTCACACACGCTCACTCACACGCACTCACTCACACACACTCACACACACACACTCACACACACACTCACACACACTCACGCGCGCTCACTTACACGCGCTCACTCACACACACTCACACGTGCTCACACACGCGTTCACACACACATACTCTCACTCTCACGCGCTCACTCACGCACACACACACACATTCTCACCCACACACTCTCACACACACACTCTCACAAACACACACACAAACACTCACACTCACACTCGTGCTCACACTCGCGCTCACTCACACATGCTCACTCACACTCACACGTGCTCACACACACACACTCACTCTCACACACACGCTCTCACACACACGCTCTCACACACACGCTCTCACACACGCTCTCACACACACACACACACACACACTCAGTCACATGCACACACATATTCACTCACTCACACTCTCTCACCCACACACATACTGACACTCTCACACTCACACTCACATTCATACTCACACACACATACACTCTCCCTCTCACACTCACACACCCTCACACTCACACACTCTTACACACACATACTCACACATTGAAAAACACACATATAATCACACTCACACACTGAAGCACACCCCCACACACTCAGACTTGCACACGAAAACACACACACACTCACTCACACTGATGCACACACACACACACTCACACTGAAACAAACCCACAGACACATTCAGACATGCACATGAAAACACTCACACTCACACTGAAACACACACACTCACTGACTCATACTCACACTCACATATATACACTCACACTGATACACACACACTCACTGACACGTACTCACACTCACACATATACACTCACACTGATACGCACACATTCACTGATTCATACTCACACTCACATCTCTACACTCACACTGATACACACATACTCACTGACACTTACGCGCACTCACATATGTATATTCACACTGATACACACACTCACTGACACATACACTCACATATATACACTCACACTGACACACACACTCACTGACACATACTCACACTCACATATATACACTCACACTGAAACACACACACTCACTGACACATACTCACACTCACATATATACACTCACACTGATAGGCACACACTCACTGACTCATACTCACACTCACATCTCTACACTCACACTGATACACACATACTCACTGACACTTACTCGCACTCACATATGTATATTCACACTGATACACACACACTCACTGACACGTACTCACACTCACACATATACACTCACACTGATACGCACACACTCACTGATTCATACTCACACTCACATCTCTACACTCACACTGATACACACATACTCACTGACACTTACTCGCACTCACATATGTATATTCACACTGATACACACACTCACTGACACATACACTCACATATATACACTCACACTGACACACACACTCACTGACATATACTCACACTCACATATATACACTCACACTGACACACACACTCACTGACATATACTCACACTCACATATATACACTCACTGATACATACTCACACTCACATATATACGCTCACACTGAAACACACACACTCACTGACACATACTCACACTCACGTATATACACTCACACTGACACACACACTCACATATATACACTCACACTGACACACACACTCACTGACACTTACTCGCACTCACATATGTATATTCACACTGATACACACACTCACTGACACATACACTCATATATATACACTCACACTGACACACACACTCACTGACATATACTCACACTCACATATATACACTCATACTGACACACACTCACTGACATATACTCACACTCACATATATACACTCACACTGATACACACATACTCACTGACACTTACTCGCACTCACATATGTATATTCACACTGATACACACACTCACTGACACATACACTCACATATATACACTCACACTGACACACACACTCACTGACATATACTCACACTCACATATATACACACACTGATACGCACACACTCACTGACATACTCACACTCACATATATACACTCACACTGACACACACACTCACTGACATACTCACACTCACATATATACACTCACTGACACATACTCACACTCACATATATACGCTCACACTGATACGCACACACTCACTGACACATACTCACACTCATATACACTCACACTGATACACACACTCACTGACACATACTCACACTCACATATATACACTCACACTGAAACACACACACTCACTGACACACACTCACACTCACATATATACACCTACACTGACACACACATATCAGGTCTCGCTGACAAACACCTCACTCACTGGCAGAGCTGGACCTCCTCAGAAGCTGAGAGATGGCCCTTCCGCACACAGTGTCTCCCGAGGGGTGGCGGGGGAGCACGGCGGCTCATGGTGCCAGGGACCCAGGTTTGATCCCACCCTCAGGCAACAGTCTGTGTGGAGTTTGCACATTCTCCCCGTGTCTGCGTGGCTTTCCTCCGGGTGCTCCTGTTTCCTCCCACAGTCCAAAGATGTGCAGGTTGGGCGGATTGGTCGTACTAAATTGCCCGTAGCGTTCAGGGGTGAAGACACACAGGGTTATAGGGTTCAGGTGGGTCTGAGTGGGATGCTCTTCAGAGGATTGGTGTGGACTTGATGGGCAGAATGGCCTGCTTCCCCAGAGTAGGGATTCTGTGATATATGATCACCCCACTCCGAGCCCAGTCCTGTTGGACTGGATCTCTGACCCTACTGGGGTATCCTCCTAGATCACCCACAAATCTCTGTGGTGAATAGATGAGATCTCTGGGGATCCGAAAGCCCATGTAGGTGGTGGGTGTGATCCTGAGCCGGGGCTGTGGGGATGAGGGCTGGTCTGAGGGTGGGGAGTAGGTGATGGTTTGGTGAATTCCCCACGCTGGGTAATGACGGGGAGATACTCTCGGAGTGAACCGGGCTTTGGTCCATATTTACCCCCAGCTCTGGGACTGAATGGCATTTCTCTCTCTCTCTGTCTCTCTCTCTCTGTCTCTCTCTGTGTCTCTTTCTCTGTGTGTCTCTCTCTCTCTGTCTCTCTCTCTGTCTCTCTCTCTGTCTCTCTCTCTCTCCGTCTCTCTGTCTCCCCCTTCCGCTCCTAATCCCCCATCCCTCTCTCCCACTCACTCTCTTCCTCTTGCTCACTCTCTCGCCCATCTCTCTCCCACGCCCCCTTCTTCCTTCTCCCCTTCTCTCTCCCTTTCTCCCGCCGTCTCTCCCACTCACTCTATGCCTCCCTCTCCCCCTTTCTGTCACTCTTCTGTCCCCCTTTACTCTTCTCTCCATCTCGCCCTCTCCCTTCTCCCACCTCCCTCTCCCTCCCTCTCTCTCACACCGCTCTCCCTCTCTCCCCGTCTCCCTCTCCACCCCAACCCTTCTCACACTCACCCCCTTCCTTTCCACCCTCCCCCCCGTCTCTCCCCTTCCCCCCTCCTCTGTCTCTCCCACCCTCACCGTATCTCCCTCCCCTCCTCCCCATCTCTTCTTGTTACCGCCTGACCCCTCACCGACACCACCATCCCTCCTGCACCTACCCCCCACCCCACATCGCCCACCCCCAGGAGTGCAGTGTGAGGTTGATGTGGATGACTGTGCCCAGGGATTGGCACTGCCCCAGCCGCTCTGCTACCACGGTGGGCAGTGTGTGGATAGAATTGGAGGATACTCGTGTGTGTGCCCAGCCGGCTTTGTGGGTGATCGCTGTGAGGGAGACGTTAATGAATGTCTATCCAACCCCTGCCAGCCTGCGGGCACACGGAGCTGTGTCCAACTGGTCAACGCCTACCGCTGCGAGTGCCAGCCCGGCTACACCGGTCAGTACCCACTCCGGCCGCTCGGTCCCACTGCACCGATCAGTGCCCACTCCGGCCGCTCGGTCCCTCTACACTGGTCAGTGCCAACTCCGGCCGCTTGGTCCCTCTACTCTGGTCAGTGCCCACTCCAGCTGCTCGGTCCCACTGCACCGGTCAGTGCCCACTCCGGCTGCTCGGTCCCACTGCACCGGTCAGTGCCCATTCCGGCCGCTCGGTCCCACTGCACCGGTCAGTGCCCACTCCGGCTGCTCGGTCCCACTGCACCGGTCAGTGTCCATTCCGGCCGCTCGGTCCCACTGCACTGGTCAGTGCCCACTCCGGCCGCTCAGTCCTTCTACACCGGTCAGTGCCCACTCCGGCTAGTCGGTCACACTGCACCGGTCAGTGCCCACTCCAGCTGCTCGGTCCCACTGCACCGGTCAGTCCCCACTCCGGCAGCTCGGTCCCACTGCACCGGTCAGTGCCCATTCCGGCCGCTCGGTCCCACTGCACCGGTCAGTGCCCACTCTGGCTGCTCGGTCCCACTGCACCGGTCAGTGTCCATTCCGGCCGCTCGGTCCCACTGCACTGGTCAGTGCCCACTCCGGCCGCTCAGTCCTTCTACACCGGTCAGTGCCCACTCCGGCCGTTCGGTCCCACTGCACTGGTCAGTGCCCATTCCGGCCGCTCTGTCCCACTGCACCGGTCAGTGCCCACTCCGGCTGCTCGGTCCCACTGCACCGGTCAGTGCCCATTCCGGCCGCTCGGTCCCACTGCACCGGTCAGTGCCCACTCCGGCTGCTCGGTCCCACTGCACCGGTCAGTGTCCATTCCGGCCGCTCGGTCCCACTGCACTGGTCAGTGCCCACTCCGGCCGCTCAGTCCTTCTACACCGGTCAGTGCCCACTCCGGCTGCTCTGCCCCACTGCACCGGTCAGTGCCCATTCCGGCCGCTCGGTCCCACTGCACCGGGCAGTGCCCACTCCGGCTGCTCGGTCCCACTGCACCGGTCAGTGTCCATTCCGGCCGCTCAGTCCCACTGCACTGGTCAGTGCCCACTCTGGCCGCTCAGTCCTTCTACACCAGTCAGTGCCCACTCCGGCTGCTCGGTCCCACTGCACCAGTCAGTGCCCATTCCGGACGCTGAGTCCCTCAACACTGGTCAGTGCCCACTCCAGCCGCTCGGTCCCACTGCACCGGTCAGTGTCCATTCCGGCCGCTCGGTCCCACTGCACCAGTCAGTGACCACTCCGGCTGCTCGGTCCCACTGCACTGTTCAGTGCCCACTCTGGCCGCTCAGTCCCTCTACACTGGTCAGTGCCCACTCCGGCTGCTCGGTCCCACTGCACTGGTCAGTGCCCACTCCGGCCGCTCGGTCCCACTACACCGGTCAGTGCCCACTCCGGCTGCTCGGTCCCACTGCACTGGTCAGTGCCCACTCCGGCCGCTCGGTCCCACTGCACCGGTCAGTGCCCATTCCGGCCGCTCGGTCCCACTGCACCGGTCAGTGCCCACTCCGGCTGCTCGGTCCCACTGCACTGGTCAGTGCCCATTCCGGCCGCTCGGTCCCACTGCACTGGTCAGTGCCCACTCCGGCCGCTTAGTCCTTCTACACCGGTCAGTGCCCACTCCGACCGCTCGGTCCCACTGCACCGGTCAGTGCCCATTCCGGCCGCTCGGTCCCACTGCACCGGTCAGTGCCCACTCCGGCTGCTCGGTCCCACTGCACCGGTCAGTGCCCATTCCGGCCGCTCGGTCCCACTTCACTGGTCAGTGCCCACTCCGGCCGCTTAGTCCTTCTACACCGGTCAGTGCCCACTCCGACCGCTCGGTCCCACTGCACCGGTCATTGCCCACTCCGGCCGCTCGGTCCCCCTACACCGATCAGCGCCCACTCCGGCTGCTTAGTCCCTCTACACTGGTCAGTGCTCACTGTGGCCGCTAGGTCCCGCTACACCAGTCAGTGCCCATTCCGGCCGCTGAGTCCCTCAACACTGGTCAGTGCCCACTCTGGCTGCTCAACTCTGGCTGCTCGATCCCTCTACGCTGGTCAGTGTCCACTCCAGCCGCTCTGTCACACTACACTGGTCAGTGCCCAGTCCGGCCACTCGGTCCCTCTACACCGGTCAGTGCCCACTCCAGCCACTCGGTCCCTCTACACTGGTCAGTACTCCCTCTGGCCGCTTGGTCCCACTACACTGGTCAGTGCCCACTCCGGCCGCTTGGTCCCTCTACACCGGTCAGTGCCCACTCCACCCGCTCAGTCCCTCTACACTGGTCGGTACTCCCTCCGGCCGCTCGGTCCCACTACACTGGTCAGTGCCCACTCCGGCCGCTTGGTCCCTCTACACCGGTCAGTGCCCACTCCACCCGCTCAGTCCCTCTACACTGGTCGGTACTCCCTCTGGCCGCTCGGTCCCACTACACTGGTCAGTGCCCAGTCCGGCTGCTTGGTCCCACTGCACTGGTCAGTGCCCACGCCGGCCGTTCGGTCCCACTACACTGGTCAGTGCCCACTCCGGCTGCTCGGTCCCACTGCACTGGTCAGTGCCCACTCCGGCCGCTCGGTCCCACTACACCGGTCAGTGCCCACTCCGGCTGCTCGGTCCCACTGCACCGGTCAGTGCCCACTCCGGCTGCTCGGTCCCACTGCACCGGTCAGTGTCCATTCCGGCCGCTCAGTCCCACTGCACTGGTCAGTGCCCACTCTGGCCGTTCAGTCCTTCTACACCAGTCAGTGCCCACTCCGGCTGCTCGGTCCCACTGCACCAGTCAGTGCCCATTCCGGACGCTGAGTCCCTCAACACCGGTCAGTGCCCATTCCGGCCGCTCGGTCCCACTGCACCAGTTAGTGCCCACTCCGGCTGCTCGGTCCCACTGCACTGTTCAGTGCCCACTCTGGCCGCTCAGTCCCTCTACACTGGTCAGTGCCCACTCCGGCTGCTCGGTCCCACTGCACTGGTCAGTGCCCACTCCGGCCGCTCGGTCCCACTACACCGGTCAGTGCCCACTCCGGCTGCTCGGTCCCACTGCACCGGTCAGTGCCCACTCCGGCTGCTCGGTCCCACTGCACCGGTCAGTGCCCATTCCGGCCGCTCGGTCCCACTGCACCGGTCAGTGCCCACTCCGGCTGCTCGGTCCCACTGCACCGGTCAGTGCCCATTCCGGCCGCTCGGTCCCACTGCACTGGTCAGTGCCCACTCCGGCCGTTTAGTCCTTCTACACCGGTCAGTGCCCACTCCGACCGCTCGGTCCCACTGCACCGGTCATTGCCCACTCCGGCCGCTCGGTCCCCCTACACCGATCAGCGCCCACTCCGGCTGCTTAGTCCCTCTACACTGGTCAGTGCTCACTGTGGCCGCTAGGTCCTGCTACACCAGTCAGTGCCCATTCCGGCCGCTGAGTCCCTCAACACTGGTCAGTGCCCACTCTGGCTGCTCAACTCTGGCTGCTTGATCCCTCTACGCTGGTCAGTGCCCACTCCAGCCACTCGGTCCCTCTACACTGGTCAGTACTCCCTCTGGCCGCTTGGTCCCACTACACTGGTCAGTGCCCACTCCGGCCGCTTGGTCCCTCTACACCGGTCAGTGCCCACTCCACCCGCTCAGTCCCTCTACACTGGTCGGTACTCCCTCCGGCCGCTCGGTCCCACTACACTGGTCAGTGCCCAGTCCGGCTGCTTGGTCCCTCTGCACTGGTCAGTGCCCACGCCGGCCGTTCGGTCCCACTACACTGGTCAGTGCCCACTCCGGCCGCTCGGTCCCTCTGCATTGGTCAGTGCCCACTCCGGCCGTTCCGTCCCACTACACTGGTCAGTGCTCATTTTGTCCCTGTACACCGATCAGTGCCCACTCTGGCCACTCGGTCCGTCTATATCAGTCGTGTCCCCACCAGCCACTCAGTCCCTCTACACAGATCAGTGCCGTCCCAGAGATGTGTAACACAGAAACAGATCCTTCAGTCTAACCCATCCAGGCTGAGTGGCCATCCCAGTAGCACCTATTATCTCTTAAATTAATCTAGTCCCATCTGCCAGTATTCAGCCCTTTCCCTCTAAACCCTTCCTATTCACGTACCCATCCAGATGCCTTTTAAATGCTGTGACTGTACCGGCCTCCACCACTTCCTCCGGCAGCTCATTCCTACATGCACCACACTCTGTGTGAAAAAGTTTCCCCTCTCACCTTAAACCTCTGCCCCTCTAGTTTTAGATTCCCTTACCCTGGGGAAAGACTTGTCTATTCACCCGATCCACGCCCCTCACAAACCTCTATAAGGTCACCCCTCAGCCTCCGGCACTCCAGGGGAAAATAGCCCCAGCCTATTCATTCTCTCCCTGTAGCTGACACCCTCCCGTTCCAGCCACATCTGTGTAAAACCTTCCTGAGCCCCTTCACGATGTACAGCACCCTTCCTATGGGCAGGATTAATCAGCTTTTTATTACAGTTTTACCACTTGCTGTGGTGGGACCTGAGCCCATGCCATGATTGGTTTGGCTGATCATTCCATTGGATACCTCACCCCATCCTCTCCCTCTATCCACTCCCACCACCATCCTCCAACACGCCCTATCCCTTCCCCCCTTCACTTCTTCCTTCTTCTCCTCATCCACTCCCTCTTCTCTTCCTTCATTTTGACGTCCTCCCTCTTCCACCTCCTCCCTCTCCCTCCTCCCTCTCCCTCCTCCCTCTTCCACCTCCTCCCTCTCCCTCCTCCCTCTCCCTCCTCCCTCTTCCTCCTCCCTCTTCCACCTCCTCCCTCTCCCTCCTCCTTCTCCCTCCTCCTTCTCCCTCCTCCCTCTCCCTCCTCCCTCTCCCTCCTCCCTCTCCCACCCCCTCTCCATCACTTCCCCCTCTTCATCACTTCCCCCTCTCCATCACTTCCCCCTCTCCATCACCTCCCCATCTCCATCCCCTCCCTCTCCACCCTCCCTCCCCCACTCCCTCCCTCCCCCTCTCCCTCCCTCCCCCTCTCCCTCCCTCCCCCTTTCCCTCCTCCCTCTCCCTCCCCCTCACCATCACCTCCCCCTCGCCATCCCCTCCCCCTCTCCATCCCCTCTCCCTCTATCTCCCTCCACATCCCTCCCTCTCCCTCTTCCCTCTCCCTCCCCCTCTTCATCCCCTCCCCCCTCCATCCCCTCCCCCCTCCATCCCCTCCCCCTCTCCATCCCCTCCCCCTCACCATCCCCTCTCATCCCCTCTCCCTCTATCTCTCTCCACACCCCTCCCTCTCCCTCTCCTTCTCCCTCCGTCTCCCTCTCTATCTCCATCTCTCCTTCTCCCTCCCTCTCCCTTTCCTCCCTCTCCTTTATCCTTTACTCGCTCTCCTTTACCCTCTCCCCCTCCTGCCGTGTTTTCCGACAGGCCCACGTTGTGAGTCAGTCATTGACCGCTGCACGAGCGGACCCTGCAGGAATGGAGGAAGCTGCGTCCTTGCCCTCAATACGCCTCTCGGATTCCTGTGCAAGTGCCCGGCGGTGAGTACATCGAAACCTCGCAGGCCCAGCCGATGCCCTTTGCCATCTACTGGGGTGGATGGATGTCGGGGGAGGCGGGAGGGGTGTTGAGTGGGCGTGGTGCAGGACAGTCGGGTCAGGAATTCAGTGGTGCCTCGAGCAGGAGGCTGGGATGCCCCCCCCCCCCCGCCACCCCCTCCCCATTCAATCCTGCACCCCCCTTCCCAGCCATCCCACTCCCTAATCCCATCTCTGCCCATTCCCGACTTATCCAGTCAAGACTGAATGTCCCAGGTTGGGGGTGGGATGGACCGAGGCCTTTGAGGGGCTCAGTTGAGGTGGGGAGGGGGATAATCCCCAATTAATTGCCCCCTCCTCCAAATCCCTACTTGGGAGGTTTCGGAGAGGGGGAGGGGTAATATTCAGGCCTACATGCAAGGGCTTAGAAAGCGAGACGGCCCAGAATCAGAGCCTGCCACCATCAGCCCTTGCCACAGGGCCCGTGGGCCGAAGGGCGTCATCCCATTCTGTCCAACACTATCACCCCCGCCATCACCAACAACCCCCCACCCCACCCCCAAAACAGGCAGCGATGTCGCAGGTCAGGTGACATGGGGTTGGGGGGTGTGCGTGGGGAATGGGAACCGTCCCGGAGCTGTGCCCCTTGATTCCAGGAAAAGTGGGCGTGCTGCCCACGCAAGATCCCAAAAAGAGAAAGAAAAGAGACGGAAGTAGGGATGGTGAGATTGAGAGGCGTGAGGGTTGTCGCTGCAACGCGGTTTGGGAGGGGGTGGTTGGGGAAATATATGCGTAACATTTCAGAATTCCCACTCGCACCCTCCCCCCCCCGACAAAACCCACAGAAAAATTTGACGAACCCTCACAGGCCCAGCTGGTGCCCTTCGCTATCCACTGGGGCAGATGGAGGTCTGGGGAGGCGTATTCAGGAGGAGGGGAGGTGGGGTTGGGGAGCGCATTGATGGATTTTGTCTGCCCCCCCTCCCCTGCAGTCAGTAAATTTTTTTTGTGTTTCCCCTGCCCCCTCCACTTTGGTTCCCCCAACACCCCCCACCCTCAGAATTATAGCGGAGGACAGTGTGAGAATCAGAGTTCCTGCGGGAGACGACCCTGTCTCAACGGAGGTCTGTGCATCTCCGGGCGGTGTGTGTGCCCGGCGGGCTACTCCGGCCCGGACTGCTCGGCCTCGGAAGGCTGCACAGGGGGGCCAGCCTGCCGGGACGGGAGCCCGTGCCCTCCCGGGTCCAGGGGCCCCGGCTGCCGGCCGCCCCCGTGGGGCGTCTGCCCTGGAGATCGGTGCGGGGCCCGGGCCGGAGACGGATCCTGCGACCCGGAATGCGACACCCCGGCCTGCGGTTGGGATGGCGGCGACTGCCCCGGCGACCCCTGGTGGAGGTGCCAGGAAGCGCAGGTGTGCCGGAGCCGCTTCCGGGATCAGGTGTGCGACCGGGAGTGTGACAATGCCGAATGCCAGTTCGATGGATTCGACTGCCGAGGGCAGACGGGACCCTGCAAGTGAGTCGGCGGGGGGGGTGAGGTGTCAGTCAGTTGGGGGGGCGGTTGGCAGTGGGCGTTGTGGGGGAGGACCATGAGGCTTGTGAGGGTTGTGGGTGAGCGGGGACGTGGTGAACCGACTGCCGGTGTGCCAAGTCCCGTCAAATGGTGAAGTAGAAAATTAGGAACGCGATCGGCGCACAGCAAGATCCAAAAGAAACCCCACGCACACCTCCCCCTAACTTGGCCGATTGCCCGCTCTCCATTTGGCCTGGAGCTTAAGCAGGCAGAGTGTGGGAGAACAGTGCAAAGTAATATTGAGTGCTGTCCCCACACAGAGAGGTCGAAGCAGGGAGCTTTACGCATGCTCGTGGGTCGAGGGTTTCAGAGGAATGAGGGCTGGCTTTATCGGAACGTGCCCGGCTCTTACAGGCCCCCTGAGAAGGGAGATGGGGAGAGGTTGCGGGGCAGTCTCGGGCCGGGGGCATCGTCCACTTCACACAGAGATGAGGAGGAACTTCACTCAGAGGGACAAGAATCTGTGGACGTCTTCACCACAGAGGGCTGGGGCACATCGCTTTTTCATCAGCAGTGGGGGGATTGAGGGTTACCGGGAAAAGGCATGAAAGTGGAGCTGAGGGTGATCAAGTCAGACATGATCTCTTTGAACGGTGCAGGAGAGTTGACGGGCTAAATGGCCCAGTTCGGCCCTAATGCCTTATGATCTTACAGGTTGCCTGTGACAGGTCTGACAGTATGACAAGGAGAACATCCTTCATCATGTCCATTGTCAGCTGCCAAACGATTGGGGGATATTTTGTGGTTGGGTTAATGTGTGTGAGAGTGTGGGAATAAGTGTGAGTGGGAGTGTCAGTGTGTGAGAGAGAGAGAGACTGCGTGAGTGTGTGTATGAGAGTGTGAGAGAGTGAGTGTAGTGAGTGTGTGTAAGAGAGTGTGTGTGTGCATGTGTGTGTGCGAGTCTGTGTTAGTTTGTATGTGAGAGTGTGCATATGTGTGTGTGAGAGAGTGTAAGTGTGTGTGAGAGTGTGAACATGTGAGAGTATGTGTTGGTGTGTGTGTGCATATGTGTGTGTAAAAGAGTGTGTGTATGTGTGTGAGTGAGTGAGTGAGTGTGAGACTGAGTTTGAGTGCCAGTGTGTGTGAGAGTATGTGCGAATGTCAGAATAAGCATGTGCGAGTGTGTGCCTGTGTGTGTGAGTGAGTGTGGCACTCGATATTTTTCTCTCTGACCCGTACCTGCTGTCTTTGCCCACCCTCCCTTCCCCCGGTCCTTACCCCACTCCCCTCCCCCAACCCACCCTCCCTTCCCCCCGGTCCTTACCCCACTCCCCTCCCCCAACCCACCCTCCCTTCCCCCTGGTCCTTACCCCACTCCCCTCCCCCAACCCATCCTCCCTTCCCCCTGGTCCTTACCCCACTCTCCGCCCCCAACCCACCCTCCCTTCCCCCGGTCCTTACCCCACTCTCCTCCCCCAACCCACCCTCCCTTCCCCCCCGGTCCTTATCCCACTCCCCTCCCCCAACCCATCCTCCCTTCCCCCCGGTCCTTACCCCACTCTCCGCCCCCAACCCACCCTCCCTTCCCCCGGTCCTTACCCCACTCTCCGCCCCCAACCCATCCTCCCTTCCCCCTGGTCCTTACCCCACTCTCCGCCCCCAACCCACCCTCCCTTCCCCCGGTCCTTACCCCACTCCCCTCCCCCAACCCACCCTCCCTTCCCCCCCGGTCCTTATCCCACTCCCCTCCCCCAACCCATCCTCCCTTCCCCCTGGTCCTTACCCCACTCTCCGCCCCCAACCCACCCTCCCTTCCCCCGGTCCTTACCCCACTCTCCGCCCCCAACCCACCCTCCCTTCCCCCTGGTCCTTACCCCACTCTCCGCCCCCAACCCACCCTCCCTTCCCCCGGTCCTTACCCCACTCTCCGCCCCCAACCCACCCTCCCTTCCCCCTGGTCCTTACCCCACTCTCCGCCCCCAACCCACCCTCCCTTCCCCCGGTCCTTATCCCACTCCCCCTCCCACCGGCACAGCCCTCGATATGGCGCCTACTGTGAGCATCACTACAATGACGGGCACTGCGACCGGGGCTGTGGTGTGGCCAGCTGTGGTTGGGATGGCACGGACTGTGAGCAGCCGGGCACGGGGAGCTTTGCCGGGGGCACGCTGGTGCTGGTGGCCCGGCTGAGGCCCGCGAGGCTCAGGCACAGCCTGTCGAGTTTTCTGTGGCGCCTGGGCATGGCCCTGCGCTCTGCCGTGAGGGTGCGGAAAACGCCGGGCGGGCACGACATGATCTACCCGTACCACAGTCACAGGGACCTGGACAACCTGATGGTGCTGGTCTACAACATCAGCAGCGCGGGGAGGGGCCGCCGGGTGAGAGAGCTTCACCGCGACGGTGAGGACCAGGACCAGGAGGAGGGGCACGATGCCATCGGGTAGGAAACACTTTCAACTCACTCTTTTACACAACCCAGTGATCCATCCCTCCTGTGGGTAGGAGCTGTCGCTGAAGGTTGGTGGGGGGGTGGTTGGTGCGGTTGGTGGGGCGAGAGGGCACGGGGTAGGGAGCCAGCGGCCTGGTGGCAGCGTCACTGTGAACTCGGAGATCCCGGTAATGTTCCGGGGACCTGGGTTCGAATCCCGCCAGGGCCGGAGGTGGAATCTGAATCCAAATTTTTTACAAAAAAAAGAGTCTGGAATTAAGAGTGCAAACGGTGGCCGTGAATCCAGTGTCAATTTGTTGGGAAAAACCCATCTCATTCACTCATGTCCTTTAGGGAAGGAAACTGCCATCCTTACCCGGTCTGGCCTACATGTGACTCCAGACTCACAGCAATGTGGCTGATTCTGAACTGCCCTCTGGGCAATTAGGGATGGGTAATAAATCCTGTCCTGGCCAGAGATGCCCTCATCCTGTGAATGAGGGAGAGGGCGAGGGGATGGCCCTCCCTTTCACCATTCCCAATCCCTTGTCACCAATTCCATGGGCCAGCTCCATCTCCCTCCCCGTTTCGTCCATAAGGGGTGGGGTGGGGTGGGGGGTGGTGACATTGGATCCCTGCAGGAGATATCACAAGGGGAATGACCAGGCCCGCTCCTATAACCATCAGCAAAGTTTCCCAACAAAAGCTGGCTGAAGGTGACCAGTGTCCCTAACACCCCCTCATCAGGTTTGTCTCCCGTACACCCTCTCCCCCCCCACCTTCTTTCAGGAAGTGTTGGTGGAAACCTGCCACCCTGTCCCAGTCCGGCTAGCAGGTGACCCCTTCCCCCAACCCCTTTCCATGCCCACTTTGCCTCTTCTGTGTCTTAAACACTGGGCCTGGCCAGGGGCACGCATTATGCTGGGAAATGACCCTTTCAGATCCCAAGTCGAGCTTGCCACGCATTGGCAGGGTCTTTCTTGGGCGGGTTGTTGGGGTGTTGTTTGGGTGGGTGTGGTGTGAGGGGGTGGAGAATTCTCCCGAGTGAGGTGATAGTGTCTGAGCCATCCAGAGGCTTGGTCTAATTTCTCAGGACCATCAGTTTGAATCCCATATTGGGACCCGGTCTTAGATAACACGGTGTGAAGCTGGATGAACACAGCAGGCCAAGCAAAATCAGAGGAGGAGGAAAGCTGACGTTTCGGGCCTAGACCCTTCTCCTTTTCTGAAGAAAGGTCTAGGTCCGAAACATCAGCTTTCCTGCTCCTCTGATGCTGCTTGGCCTGCTATATTCATGCAGCTCTACACCTTGTTATCTCAGATTCTCCAGCATCTGCAGTTCCTACTATCTCTCAATCTGAGCTCTTAACAGTTTTCAGTGAATGTCAATTTTCCCCTCATCTAATACCATCATTGCCTGGTCTGGTGGGTGTTCCAGGTTGGGTGTGACAATGTGGTTAAAAAGAACATGGAGAGACAGAGTGCAAAATAAACAGTATAATGCTGTAATGAAAAGGAACAGCTGGGTTTACACCTGTATAAATGACTGGAGTTCGCAGGATGGATGGCGTGAGCAGCAAATGTAGCAGACAGTATCCTTAGTGTTACTGATGTGGCCAGAGAGCAGGGAGGTGAGGTTGAACTTGTTCCAGTGAATGTAGTGTGGCAGCTGTGGGGAGAGAGGTGTGGAATGGCTGATTCTCTCTGGGGGAGAGCTTGAGACCAGGGGGGCATCGTCTCAGGGTAAGGGGTCACACACTTAACATGGAGAGATGAGAAGGAATTTCTTCTCTCAGAGGGGAGCGAACTGCGAGGAAACGTGTGAGCCTCTAGGAGAGAGCGCACAGGTGATTCACAGGAACAGTTTCAGGGGACTGGAAGATTCAGCGATGGGGATAGTTCCAAGCAACTGGACATGCCACTGTGAAGAAGTACAGCTCAGAGGAGATCCGATGGGAGGTTCTCAAAACCACGAGGGAGGTAGAATACATAGGGCGAGGCCATAAAACAAAAAGAAAACAGTTCAGGAATGAGTGGGGCACAGGCTTAGGGTTATTTGCCGAAGAAGCAAAACGGTGAAAACTGGCGCAGAGACAATCATTTCGGTTCAAGTCAATATGCAGAGCAAATGCAGGAGGGCGGTGTGAGCTGTTCAGAAAGCTAGCATGGCCACGATGGATCAAACGGCCTCCGACAGCGCCGTGGCAGCTTTCTCTGATTCCAGAAAAGTCGTAAAGAGCCTGTTGCAAGGGCTAGTTAGGGATGAGCGACAAACGTAGGTCTTACCCATAGATTTCCAATGGGAGAGTTGGGAGAGAGAGACACAGCGATGGCTTTATCCTTTCGTCAGGAACAGAGAGCACCAGCAGGAAATAAAGCTGGTGGGAATCTTTGTCAGTGTGCAAGGCAGACATAAGCAAGATGCTTGCATTTCTGGGAGAGCCCAAAACGCCAGATGTTAACGTAAGGTGATATCCAACTGGGAAATCAGGGAAACCCCTCCCTTCTCCCCATCCACCTCACTCAAGTGTGCGGTGAGCACTCTGAACCATTTGGTGCGTTTAAAAGGGAGACTAGATAAAAGGAAGTGGGTGGAAGGAAGAGGGAGATGTACTTAGAAAAGGAGATGAGGAACGGGCTTGAGCAGCTTGGCAAGCCTGGCCCTGGATTGGGGTGAGCGCTGTGTTAACTGTCCTGTATGCTACTTGCCTGGAAGGTGCATCGTCTTCGTGGAGATCAGCACCCAGGTGTGCCTGGCATCATACAGCTCCTGCCTGTCCACCACCCTGGACGCGGCTTCGTTTGTGGCTGCACTAGCATCCTCCAAGAATGGCAGCCAGGAGTTCCCCTTCCCTCTGCGAGCAGTTGGCGTGACGGCTGAGAAAGGTCAGTTCGGCCGGTTTGGGGGAACAGAAGCCAATGCGTTAACTATCTCGCTAGCCGCCTCCTCCAAGACCCCGGGAGGAGTGCCATCAAAACCTGGTCCCTGTGGATTTAACAGTTTAGTCAGTACCACTTCTCCAGTCTGAAGTTACCTTGCGCCGTTTCCCGATAACGTGACCCTTTGGTGCAGCTCGGAAACTGACCCTTCAGTCTATCCGGTCCATGCCCACCATAATCCCAAACTAAACTAGCGCCCAGCCGCCCGCTCCTGGCCCCTATCCCTCTGGATATTTCTCATTCATGTACTTATCCAAATGTCATTTAAATGTTGCGTCTGTACCAGTATCCACCACCTCCTCAGGAAGTTCATTCCGCATGCGAACCACCCTCTGTGTAAAAAATAAATTACCCCCTTTTTTGAACCTCTCTCCTCTCACCTTAACAATGTGCTCCCTAGCCTTGAAGTGACCCATCACAGGGGAAAGATAGCTACCATTAACCCTATCTATACCCCACATGATTTTATAAACCTCTATGAGGTCACCTCTTAAGGCTACCCAGCCTTTCTCTATAACCCGTAACTTCCATACCTGGCAACGTACTGGTAAATTTCTTCTGAGCTCCTTCCAGTTTAATAATATCCTTTCTATAGAGCTGGGCTATAACTGGGTGACCAGAATTGGACACAGTGCTCCAGAAGATGCCTCACCAATGTCCTGCACATCCTCACCATGACAATCCCAAGTCCTGTGCTCGAAGGTCTGAGCAATGAAGGCAAGCTTGCAAAAAGACTTTTTAATCTATCACACAAACTTCAAAGAATTATGTAACTACAACTTACTCTACAACATGACCCAAGGCCGTCCTATAAATTGTACAAGCTCTGGACCCCTGGCCAGGGAGAAAGCTCATTCCTGAGTCCACTCTATCCAGCCCTGTCAGAATTTTACATCAGAATGAGATCCCCTCTCATTCCTCTCATCTCCAGTGACTACAGGTCCATTTGATCCAACCCTTCCTTCAGGATCCTCCTGCCATCCCTAGTGTACAGCCCCACTGCACTGCCTGATAGCAATCATCTTCATCTAGGGAGACCAAAACTGCATGTAATACGCCAGGTTTAGCCTCGCTAAGGACCAATAAAATTGCAGGAAGGCAGTCCGGCTCTTGGATTTAAATCTTCTGGCCATGATGGCCAGCGTCTCTTCCTAGCTGTTCCGGCATGCAAACTCCCCAGGTCTGCACCAACATTTCCTAAACCGTCTCTGTTTTAAGTATGTCTCTGCCATTCTGTGTCAGCTACAGACGTGGACTATGTCATTAGCTATGTGCAAATACTGCGTCTGCCACACATTTACTCGCGCGCAACTCGTCCAGGTCACCCCGTGCCCTCACTATGCCCGCCTCAACACTCACAGTCCCACCTTTTTTCCTGAGTCATGCACAAACGTGAGTATGCAGTGGGTCTGGCAGCATCTGTGGAGGAGAAAACAGAGTTAACGTTTCGAAACTGGTGACCCTTCCTCTGAAATCACCGCACCCGAAACGCTAACTCTGTTTTCTCCTCCGCAGGTGCTGCCAGACCTGCTGAGCTTTTTCAGCAACTTTGTTTTTGTTCCTGATTTACAGCATCCGCAGTTCTTCTAGTTTTTATTGAATATGTAGTAACTGCCTTATTGTAATCATCGGCTTGCACCGTGGGGGGCCACGCACTGATCCCTGTGCTATCCCATTTGCCACTGCCCTCCACTTCAAAGGCGACCATTCTATACACAGCCCTGTTTCCCCGTTTCTAATCCAGTTCCTCATCCGTGTCAGTATCTTACTGTAGATTCCTTGGTTCTTTCATTCTGTAAACTGATCTCCTCGTTTGAACTTTATTAAAAGCTCTCTGACACTCCGAATATACAACATCCACTGATTCTCCCTCGTCTATCCTAAAAGAGCTCCTCTAGGTTTGTCAAATGTCATTTATCTCTCATAAATCCATGCTGACTTTATCGAATCTCATTGACATCACCTAAGTGCTTTACATTGTATTTGTAATGTGGGCGTCTAGGTTATAATTGACTTGTAAATCCTTATAACACACACCCCAGCAGATGGAAAAAGTGGGAGAGATTCCTGGTCACTTGTACATTGGTATCAAATCGATGACCTAGTGGTATTGTCACGGGACTATCAATGCAGAAACCCTGATAACCCAAAGACCTGGGTTTGAATCCTGCCAAGGCAGGTGGTACAATTTGAATTCAATAAATATATGGAATTAAGGATCAAATTTTAGAAACGTAGAAGATAGGAGCAGGAGGAGGCCATTTCACCCTTCGAGCCTGTTCCGCCATTCATTAAAGTCATGGCTGTCTAACTCAGCAGTCTGATTCTGCTCTCTCCCCATAACCCTTGATCCCATTCGCCCCAAGTGCTATATCTAGCCACCTCTTGAACACATTCAATGTTTTGGCATCAACTACTTCCAGTGGTAATGAATTCCACAGGGTCACCACTGTTTGGGTGATGGAATGGCTCCTCATCTCCGTCCTGAATGGTCTACCCCAAATCTTCATACTGTGACACCTGGCTCCGGACACACCCGCCATCAGCAACGTGTTCCCTATATCTACCCTGTCCAGTCCTGTTAGAATTTTATAAGTGTCTATGAGATCCTCCTCATTTGTCCGAACTACAGCGAAAACAATCCTACCCTAACCAATCTCTCCTCATATGATAGACCTGCCATCCCCGGAGTCAGCCTGGGTGATGCTGAAATCATTGCCGATTGTCAGAAAATCCCAACCCGGTTCAATAATGTCCTTCAGGGAAGCGAACTGATCTGGCTTACATGTGACTCCAGACCCACAACTTAACATTTAGGGATGGGCAATGAATGCTGGCCTGGACAGTGACACCCACATCTTGTGAGTGAACAGATAAAAACCATTGGCCTCTAACACAAGCAGTGGCTCAGTGGTCAGCACTGCTGCCTCACAGCGCTTGGGACCCAGGTTCGATCCCACCCTCGGGTGACTGTCTGTGTGGAGTTTGCACATTCTCCCCTGGTGCCTGCATGGGTTTCCTCCCACAGTCCAACTCCTGGGTTGGCTACATTCCCCCTGGTGTGTAGATAGTGGTGGGGGGGGAGGCAGAGTTGTAATGATACTACTATCATGTATGGATTCACCCGCAGCCACTTAACGCACGCTTGGTCTAGCCCACTCACACCTCTCTCTCTCTGTCTCTCTCACTGCCATCGCAGGGCCCGAACCCGTCTCATTTCCTTGGAAATTGACTGGGATTTCCCTCGCTGTCCTCTTCGTGGTGGCCATCGGGGTCTTCGTTGGGTTTCGTGTGGCCCGGAAGGAGAAGCAGAAGCGGGCCCCCCTCTGGATGCCACCGGGCTTTGCCCCACGTAAGGAGCCCAAGAACTACAAAAGGAGGGAGCCGGTGGGGGAAGATGCCATTGGCATGAAGTAAGTGGCTCGGATAGAAATGGCAGTGACTCACCATTCGGGCCAGAGGGCATTTGGGAGAGTACCGGTGTAAAGGCAGCATTCCCGAGCGAATAATCGAGAGGTTCAGATTGACGTGGCTGGGAATATGATTTCAAATCCCTATCTCGTGATAGTAAAATGTAGGGTACGCGGGGTAGTTTGATCCTAGTAGGATAATAGGTCGGCACAACATGGTGGGCCAAAAGGTCTGTGCTGTTCTATGTTCTAGTCCTTTGAGCATGGGACTGGGACATCATGTTGACACTGTACAGGATGTCGGTGAGGCTACTTATGGAATACTGTATCCGGTTCTGGTCGCCCAGTTACAGGAAGGATATTCGGAAGAGATTTATCAGGTTGTTTCAGGGTACAGAAGGTTTGGGTTATATACAAAGGTTGGATGGGCAGGGACATTCTTCACCCAGGAGGTTGAGAGGTGACCTTGTAGGAGTTTGTAAAATCATGAGATGTAGAGATAGGGGTGAATGGTAGGAGTCTTTTCCCTAGGGTGGGGAAGTTCATAGATGATGTTGCGCTGACCTGTGAAACCAATCTGAAGCCCATCTAACCTACACTATTCCATTATCATGCATACTTTTATCCAATGACAATTTAAATGCCCTTAAAGTTGACGTGTCCACTACTGTTACAGGCAGGGCATTCCACGCCCTTACTATTCTGAGTAAAGAAACTACCTCTGACATCTGTCCTCTATCTATCACCCCTCAGTTTAAAGCTATGCCCCCTCGTGCTATCCATCACCGTCTGAGGAAAAAGGCTCTCCCTATCCACACTATCTAATCCTCTGATCATCTTGTATGTATCTATTAAGTTGCCTCTTAACCACCTTCTCTCTAACGAAAACAGCCTCAAGTCCCTCAGCCTTTCCTCATAAGACCTTCCCTCTATACCAGGCAACATCCTAGTAAATCTCCTCTGCAAACTTTCCAAAGCTTCCACATCCTTCCTATAATGCGGTGACCAGAACTGTACGCAATACTCCAAGTGCGGCCGCACCAGAGTTTTGTACAGCTGCAGCATAACCTCTTGGTTCCAGAACTTGATCCCTCTATTAATAAAATCTAACACACTGTACGCCTTCTTAACAGCCCTGTCAACCTGGGTGGCAACTTTCAGGGATCTATGTACATGGACACCGAAATCTCTCTGCTCATCCACACTACCAAGAATCTTACCATTAGCCCAGTACTCTGTATTCCTGTTACTCCTTCCAAAGTGAATCACCTCACACTTTTCCGCATTAAACTCCATTTGCCACCTCTCAGCCCAGCTCTGCAGTTTATCTATGTCTCTCTGCAACCTGCAACATCCTTCTGCACTATCCACAATTCCGCCGACTTTAGAGTCATCTGCAAATTTACTAACCCATCCTTCTACGCCCTCATCCAGGTTTGAGAGGAGGGAGATTTAACAAAAGAGATGAGGGGCAATTTGTTTTTACGCAGAGGGGTGGTTTGTGTGTGGTATGTGGAACGAACTTCCCAAGGAAGTGATGGATGCAGGTACAGCTACAGTATTGAAAAGTCACTCAAACAAGTACATGAATAGGAAAGTTTAGGCGGGATTCAGGCTAAATGCAGGCAGGTGGCACTAGTTCACTTTGGGATTATGGTCAGCATGGACAGTTTGGGCCGAAGGGTCTGTTTCTGTGCTGGATGACTTTATGAGTCACTGGTAGGAGGTAGCGGATTATTGTCCCTTTTCTTTTTAATTATATTATCACAGAGGGACTGTTATTTCTGAACGTTTTATTTCTCATTCCTTTATTTTTCTGATTTGTCACAGTGATTGATTACTTTTGAAGGTCTGTAATGCTGGACGTTTCATTTCTTCTTTTCCAAATACTTCTTTCCTAAGAATTTGTACTTAAGGACCTGTACCTAGGTACCTTTGAAACTAAGACCCCACCACAACTGTAGACTCATAAACCTTTCACTGTACTCCATGTGCGTACATGTGACAACAAAGCTCATTCTAATTCAGTCCAGAATCCATGGCAGATGATTGGCATTTGAATTTGATTCAAACAATATCAAATTAATTATCGAATTTTCTGAAGAAGGGTCCTGACCCGAAACGTCAGCTTTCCTGCTCCTCTGATGCTGCCTGGCCTGCTGTGCTCCTCCAGCATCCCCCCCTCCCTCCACCAGTGTTATCTCTGACTCCAGCATCTGCAGTTCCTGCTATCTCTCGAGTTAATACTCTAGGTTAGTGATGAGCACTCTGAATTGTTGTAAACACCCACCTGGTTCACTCATGTGAGGGAAGCCTGCTGCCCTTACCTGGTCTGGAATCCATGTAACTCCACACCCCGCAACCTGTTGCGGTTGACCTCTGAAAACAGCCTGGCAAACGCCTGCAGAGTACCAGCTGCTTGAGAGGCAAGCCGGACTAGTGCCACACAAGTGCCCAGGCAGTGGCTATGTCCACCAGGAGAGAATCTCACCCTCTCCCTGTGACTGTCGGGGATGGGGTTAGGTGGGTTAATCTCACATAAGTTCAAACTGTCAACACCTTGGCAACTTCCATTGACCTGGGTCAAAGGCTAGGAATTCTACCCTGCCACCCGACCTGATCGCCCTGAGAGTGCCCAGAAACCCACCCCAACCTATGCTGTGAGCCCACTCTCCCTTTCCAACCGCTCTGGACTCCATCTGTCTCTGGACTTTCCACTCAGGTCACCCAGAGCCTCGACCATCATACCACCCCTACCCGCCCATCGCCCCAACTCCCAGTGAATTTCATGCCTCTTCTCCACTGCACCGTTGTACCCGATTTCTCTCACACGCCCCGGCCTACCCTCATCTGTTCTTTTTTTGGCCCCCGTCGCTGACTTTGCACTCTAGTGCCCTACCCACCTGGCATGGTATCCCTGATACAAAGCCCCCTACTCACCTGACACTCTTTCCTTGGTACAATGCCCTGAGTACAATGCCCCTACCCACCTGGCACCCTGCATTCCCGGCATTCGAACTGAATGTGGCTGCTGTGGGCTTTCAGCTTTCAGAATGCAACCAGGGGCAAAGGAGGGAGTAAGCCTGTTTCCGAGGCTCCTACGATCCGAAAGAACTGTCAGGATGGAAGAATAGTTTTTGAAGGAACGCTGCTTGGAATTTCCCATCAGAAATGCGGAACACTCCCCATTCATCAAAAAGTCAGGGCTTGGTAGGGAGAATCCCACAGGGAGAAGGGGACATCCTTTCAGAATGTTCTGACCCACTTTGTTCCCTTCCACTGCAGGATCCTGAATCAGGAAACCGACTGTGAGGATGAAGAAGAAAATCAAAATTCCTTGGTAGACGGCCCACCCAGCAACAAGAAATCCAAGGTAATGTCGAACGCTGAAGGGGAGATTTAAATAGTGGCGTCCAAGTGTTGTCGTCATGTTTTCGTGGAGTGTACAAGACAAATATGTTGCTACTGAGAGAAAGGCTGCTGACCAGAGCACACAGCTTTAAGGCTGGTGTACTATTTTTGTAACCACTAGTGTGGATAAAGGGCAGCCACTTGCCACTATATGATTTAGATTTCCACTGGATTTTTGACATTACAGTCGGAATAAGATCTCCAGG
Source organism: Stegostoma tigrinum (assembly GCF_030684315.1). Taxonomy (NCBI): domain Eukaryota; kingdom Metazoa; phylum Chordata; class Chondrichthyes; order Orectolobiformes; family Stegostomatidae; genus Stegostoma; species Stegostoma tigrinum. The sequence continues at coordinate 19,160,743 of NC_081387.1, read as the reverse complement.
AGGTGAGAATGGTGTAATAACATGACAGAGGGCTGGCCCACTGTAGAAGGAAATGGAAATTTTTTTTCATTGACAGTCTGTAACTGGCGGAGTGCTGTACAGGATCAGTGATGGGACCTTACCTACCAGCGCTGTGTTGTGGATGAAGAAACAGAGACGACCTGAGTTTGCCGATGATGACGAACCTGGGTCGGATTGCAGTTTGTAACAACAGTGAAGCTGCCAAGACACGTTTCGAAAGGTTTTTTTTTGGAAAGTTGTCCACAAAGGGAGTGGGACCACATGAAAACGCAGTGTTACTCGTTCGGTGTTAGAGCTGAATAATCATAGAATCCCTGCAGTGTGGAAACAGGCCATTCAGCCCAACAAGTCTGCACTGCCCCTCTGAAGAGATTAGATTAGATTCCCTACAGTGTGCGAACAGGCCCTTCGGCCCAACAAGTCCACACCACCCCTTGGAACATCCCACCCAGACCCATCGTCCAAAAACCCACACACCCCTGAACACTGTGGGCAATTTAGCATGGCCGATCCACCGAGCCTGCACATCTTTGGACTGTGGGAGGAAACCGGAGCACCTGGAGGAAACCCATGCAGACACGGGGAGAATGTGCAAACTCCACACAGACAGTCTCCCGAGGCTGGAATTGAACCCGGGTCCCTGGCGCAGTGAGGCTGCAGGGCTAACCACTGAGCCATCATGCCAAAATACATAAACCTCAATTTTCCCACATTATATTCCACCCACTGAGTTTTTATCTGCTTGCTAATCCTTTTTCTATCCCTCTGCAGTTTTGTTGTATCATCCCCACTTCTTGCCTCGATCGATTTGGTGTTGCATCCCACTCTGACTCATTCTCCTACCCCTGCATTTCCCCATGTCTAACCTAAACACTCCTGGAGACTACAGGCAATTTAGCATGGCAAATCTGCCCAACCTGCACATCATTGGACTGTGGGAGGAAACTGGAGCACCCGGAGGAATCCCATGCAGACACGGGGAGAAAGTGCAAACTCCACACACACAGTTACCCGGGGGTGGGATCAAACCTGGGCCCCTGGCACCATGAGGTTGCGGTGCTAACCACCGAGACACTGTGCTGCCCCAAAAATACATCCATTTTCTTCATCCAAGGCCTGAATGCACAATGTAAATACTTCCTGTGGCACTCCTCTAGTTACAGGTTGTCATCCTGAACTGCACAACACTTATCACGATTCTCTGCCTTCTGTAACTTAGCCAGCTTTCTATCTATGATAACATGTGGCCTCCAAAACCATGGACTCTATCTTATTAACTAGCCTAATGTGCAACACCTGTTAAATGTCTCTGAAGATCCAAATATGTGACATTTACTGGTTCTCCTTTATCCATCCTACATGTCACATCTAAAAGAAGTTCTATGGAATTTGTCATTCTGGAGAATTGGGTACTGTTCTGCCTTCAACATGAAAGAAAGGATCTGACTCCCAGCAGAACCAGCTGGGCTGCAGCCTCACGGAATTGATCCCTGGGATGAGGAGGTTGTGCTGAAATGAAGGGCTGAGTCAAACACACTTGGACTTCCTGCACTTGAAAGAATCAGAGATTATCTCATTGAGACACTTTCAAGGTTCTGAGGGGCTTGCAACCCTCTGACAGTGCGACACTCCCTCAGTACTGACCCTCTGACAGTGCGGCGCTCCCTCAGTACTGACCCTCTGACAGTGCGGCGCTCCCTCAGTACTGACCCTCTGACAGTGCGGCACTCCCTCAGTACTGACCCTCTGACAGTGCGGCACTCCCTCAGTACTGACCATCTGACAGTGCGGCACTCCCTCAGTACTGACCCTCCGACAGTGCGGCACTCCCTCAGTACTGACCCTCTGACAGTGCGGCACTCCCTCAGTACTGACCCTCTGACAGTGCGGCACTCCCTCAGTATTGACCCTCTGACAGTGCGGCACTCCCTCAGTACTGACCCTCTGACAGTGCGGCACTCCCTCAGTACTGACCCTCTGACAGTGCGGCACTCCCTCAGTACTGACCCTCTGACAGTGCGGCACTCCCTCAGTACTGACCCTCTGACAGTGCGGCACTCCCTCAGTACTGACCCTCTGACAGTGCGGCGCTCCCTCAGTACTGACCCTCTGACAGTGTGGCACTCCCTCAGCACTGACCCTCTGACAGTGCGGCACTCCTGCAGTACTGACCCTCTGACAGTGCGGCACTCCTGCAGTACTGACCCTCTGACAGTGCAGCACTCCCTCAGTACTGACCCTCTGACAGTGCGGCACTCCCTCAGTACTGACCCTCTGACAGTGCGGCGCTCCCTCAGTACTGACCCTCTGGCAATGCGGCACTCCCTCAGTACTGACCCTCTCACAGTGCGGCACTCCCTCAGTACTGACCCTCTGACAGTGCGGCACTCCCTCAGTACTGACCCTCTGACAGTGCGGCACTCCTGCAGTACTGACCCTCTGACAGTGCGGCACTCCCTCAGTGCTGACCCTCTGACAGTGCGGCGCTCCCTCAGTACTGACCCTCTGGCAATGCGGCACTCCCTCAGTACTGACCCTCTCACAGTGTGGCACTCCCTCAGTACTGACCCTCTGACAGTGCGGCACTCCCTCAGTACTGACCCTCTGACAGTGCAGCGCTCCCTCAGTACTGACCCTCTGACAGTGCAGCACTCCCTCAGTACTGACCCTCTGACAGTGCGGCACTCCCTCAGTACTGACCCTCTGACAGTGCGGCACTCCCTCAGTACTGACCCTCTGACAGTGTGGCACTCCCTCAGTACTGACCCTCTGACAGTGCGGCGCTCCCTCAGCACTGACCCTCTGACAGTGCGGCGCTCCCTCAGCACTGACCTGATGCCCAGGGGAGAGGATGAGAAAGTGTTTGGGACAGGATTTGGCTGTTTGTGTGATCATGCTATTGTATGCTTTCAGTCTGAGGTGATCCCAATGCTGCCCGATCATCGCAAATGGAGCCAGAAACACATCAAGGCTGTTGTCAATGTTCCTCAGTCTGTAGCACTAACCCCACCACAGGAAAACACAGAATGCGTGGATGTTGATGCAAGAGGCCCAGGTATGTAGGCATAAGCCAATTTCCTGGGTCCCAAGTTCCATGATGACAGGACCTACTTGTCGTTTTCCATGGAAACACGGTCTCGGGTCCCCGTGCAACAAGTTCTAGTCACGGGTTTCCTTGGCAACATGGCATACTCCCTGCTTTCAGGCACCATGACCCAGTTCCCATGGCGACGTGGCCAACTCCCAGTTCCCATGGTAACCCGTTACCTACTCCCAGCTTGCATGGCTCCATGATTTATTCCCAGCTTCCATGGCAACGCGGCTTACTCTTGGCTACCACGATGGGTTTGGAGACCCTGATGCACTTGCAGGTTCCATCGCAATGCGATGTGTCACTGGGCCTGCAGCCCAAGTGCACAGGAAGGGCCTGCCACCTCCTAGGAATGGCCAGTGGGCCTGGTTTTCCTTTGCTCCGGGCTGGCTGGGCGAGGGTCTTCACTGAAGATGGAGCAGTGTAATAGAGACCTGCTTCCTCTCCATCTCATCCTTGTTTCCTGTGTGTCTCTCTCCCTCCTTCTTCATCCCCTCCACACTCTCTCTCCCTCTCCCGCCGGCTCTCTCCCTCTCCCACACTCTCTCTCTCCCCCTCCCCCACACTGTCTCTCTCTCTATCCCCCCTCCCTCGACACGCTTTCTCCCATCCCCTGCCTCTCCCTCTCTCTCTCCCTCCCTCTCTCTCTCCCCCTTCCATACTCTCACTCTTCCCCTACCACCACACTCTCTCTCCCCCCAACACTCTTTCTCCCCCTCCCTCCCTCTCTCTCTCTCCCCCCCTTCCCTCCCTCTCTCTTTCCAACCCCCTCCCTCTCTCTCCGCCTCCCATACTCTCACTCTCCCCCCACACACTCTCTCTCTCCCCCCCAACACTCTTTCTCTCCCTCTCCCCGACACTCTTTCCCTCCCTCCCTCCCTCTCTCTCTCACCCTCCCTCCACCCCTCCCTTCCTCTGTCTTCTCTCCTCTCCTCCCTCCCTCCCTCTCTCCCCCCCTCCCTCCCTCTCTCCCTGTCGGTGATGGCTGTGAGCCCTCCTGTATCCGGTTGTGGTTTTCAGATGGAGTGACTCCGTTGATGCTGCCGGCCTGCGCTGGCGGGGGCCTGGGATCCGGCCTGGCCGAGGCGGAGACCACGGGAGGCTCGGCTGGCGTCATCGCAGACCTGCTGGGCCAGGGGGCCAGCCTACAGCTCCAGACGGATGTGACCGGCGAGACGGTGCTGCACCTGGCTGCCCGCTTCTGCCGGGCAGATGCCGCCCGGTGCTTGCTGGACATGGGGGCGGACACCGACGCTCAGGACAGATCGGGGCGAACGCCGTTACACACCGCTGTGGCAGCTGATGCACTGGGAGTCTTCCAGGTACACCGCACCGTGCAGCAAAACCCTCCAGCGCTCTCCTCTCCGTGCCGCACTTCACCGTGCCCCATCGCGGAGACTCTGCCCACTTCGCCAATTCACTGTAACACGCCTCCCCTTCGGCGTCGCGTGCTCCCAGGGCCGGCCCCCGCTCCCTCTTGCTCCCGTCAAAATAAAACCCCTTCAGCCCCAGGATGACTCCCTTTGGCGCTCACCCAAGTGGGCATCATTTCCCAGAGCAGCGTTCATTTTGCCCCGTCGCTATATTGCCCTGAGGGTAGCTCCGAGTCAACCGCGTCGCTGTGGGCCTGGAGTCACATGTAGGCCAGACTGGGTAAGGATGGCAGCTTCCTTCCTGAAAGGGCATTAGTGAACCAGATGGGACTTTTCCTGACCGTTGTCTTCAGAGTTATCATTATTTCCAGATTTTCACGAAATTTGCATTCCACCGTCATGGGATTTGAACATTACCTTCATCAATCATTAGGCTGGCAATAATACGGCGAGGTCATTATAAAAGAGTGAGTTACGATCTGGAATTGACTGAGTACAAGTCAGGAGTGTGAAGGAACACTCCCCACTTGCCCTGGATGGGTGTAGCCCCAACAAACCCTCAGGAAGCTCGCCACCACCCAGGACAGAGCAGCCCCCGCTTCATTGGCGCCACATTGAGAAACATCCCTAACCTCAACCATAACCCTCGCGCAGGTCACCATCACGTTCTCGAGGGCAACGGGGAATGGGCAATAAATGCCGGGCCCAATCAGTGACCCCCACATCCATTGGGTGAGTAAAAACGTATTACAACTGACGCTTGGTCGCAGCAGTGTGTACTATTCACAAGAAGCACTGCAGAAATTCCCCAAGGATCCTCGGACAGCACCTTCCAAACCGGCGACCCCTTCCATCGAGAGGGACAAGGGCAGCGGGTACATTGGGAATGCCACCGTCTGCAAGTTCACCTTCCGAGCCTGACTTGGGAACACATCCTTCACTGGATTAACATCTAGGAGCTCCCTCCCTAATAGCCGCGCGGATGTTCCGACATCGCAAACTGTAGCATTTCCAGTCGACCGCTCCCTCCCACTTCCTCCCAGGGATTGGGGATAAATACTAGCCCAGCCAGTGATGTTCTAAATTGGGATTAGCTGAGCACGGCAGTGGGGGATGGAGTGGCTGCACAGTTCCACCTACAGGCTGCACCCTGAAATGACAGTGTTACAGGGCAGCTGTTTACATAGGGATATCCAGCTGGTAATATGGGCATTCCTAACATTGGCAGAGAAGCCCCTGACACAACAGGTTTGACAACAGGGGTGGGGGGGGTGCTGGGGAAGGGGGTATAATTTAACAGGAGGTGGGCACAGTATTGAAACACTTCACACAACACCGATCACTCCCTGTGCCCCGCGAGTGGCCACATTTAACCCATCCTCTCCCCACCCAACCACAGATACTCCTGCGCAACAGGTCGACGGATGTGGATGCGCGGATGCATGATGGGACAACGCCGCTGATCCTCGCAGCTCGTCTCGCAATCGACAACATGGTGGAGGAGCTCATCAGTTGCAACGCAGACGTCAGTGCAACAGACAACCACGGTACCCGGGGATACAGGGACGTGGCACTCGGGGCTCGGGGGGTACGGGGTTCAGGGATAAGTGGATCGGGGATACGGGAGTACGGGGGCTTGCGAGCACCAGGCTCGGGCGTATGGGGATATGGGACTTGCGGGAATGGAGCTTGGGGAACACAGGGAAAAGGGACTTGGGAATGCAGGGATGCATGGCTTACGGATAAGTGGCCCGTGGATAGAGGGCTCATGGATATGGAGCTCGGGGATATGGGGATACGGGACTTGGAGATACGGGGATACAGGGCTCAGGATTTCGGGGATGGAGACAAACAGGGGATATGGGCCTCCGTGATACAGGGATACAGGGGGATATGAGACTCGGGGATATGGGGGCAAGAGGACATGGGGGTAAGAGGCTGGGGGATACGGGGAAGCAGGAATGCGAGGCTACGGGGTTACAGTACTCGGGAATGGGGGACACTTGAATATGGGTATTGATTATATAACGATACAGGGATATAACGCCAAGGGGATAGGGCGTCAGGGATATAGGGATACAGTCATATGGGGTTTGGGGATACAGCGATGTGAGGCGAAGGTGTTAGAGGGCTTGGGAAATGGGGATACTTGGATATGGGTGTCGAGGGTCTGGGGATAGGAGGATATGAGGATACAGGGCTTGGTGACACGGATTTACAGGGGGAGACAAGGCTAACAGGGGGATGGGGCTCACGGATATGGGCCTTGGGGACAGAAGACAAAGAGATGCTGTGGAGAGACTACAAGGAGGACTGCAGTAGATTTTGCAGATACACCACAGATGGAGGTAAAGTCACAGTAAAAAATAACACTGACAGCAAAAAACGTAGCACATTGATCCTCTGACAGTGTGGCACTCCCTCAGTACTGACCCTCTGACAGTGTGACACTCCCTCAGTACTGACCCCCTGACAGTGCGGCACTCTCTCAGTACTGACCCTCTGACAGTGCGGCACTCCCTCAGTACTGACCCCCTGACAGTGCGGCACTCTCTCAGTACTGACCCTCTGACAGTGCGGCACTCTCTCAGTACTGACCCTCTGACAGTGTGACACTCCCTCAGTACTGACCCCCTGACAGTGCGGCACTCTCTCAGTACTGACCCTCTGACAGTGCGGCACTCCCTCAGCACTGACCCTCTGACAGTGCGGCACTCCCTCAGTACTGACCCTCTGACAGTGCGGCACTCCCTCAGTACTGACCCTCTGACAGTGCGGCACTCCCTCAGTACTGACCCTCTGACAGTGCGGCACTCCCTCAGTACTGACCCTCTGACAGTGCGGCACTCTCTCAGTACTGACCCTCTGACAGTGCGGCACTCCCTCAGTACTGACCCTCTGATAGTGAGCCGCTCCCTCAGTACTGACCCTCTGATAGTGAGCCGCTCCCTCAGTACTGACCCTCTGACAGTGCGGCACTCCCTCAGTACTGACCCTCTGACAGTGCGGCACTCCCTCAGTACTGACCCTCTGACAGTGCGGCACTCCCTCAGTACTGACCCTCTGACAGTGCGGCACTCCCTCAGTACTGACCCTCTGACAGTGCGGCACTCCCTCAGTACTGACCCTCCGACAGTGCGGCACTCCCTCAGTACTAACCCTCTGACAGTGCGGCACTCCCTCAGTACTGACTCTCTGACAGTGCGGCACTCCCTCAGTACTGACCCTCTGACAGTGCGGCACTCCCTCAGTACTGACTCTCTGACAGTGCGGCACTCCCTCAGTACTGACCCTCTGACAGTGCAGCACTCCCTCAGTACTGACCCTCTGACAGTGCTGCACTGCCTCAGTACTGACCCTCTGACAGTGCGGCACTCCCTCAGTACTGACCCTCTGACAGTGCGGCGCTCCCTCAGTACTGACCCTCTGACAGTGCGGCACTCCCTCAGTACTTACCCTCTGACAGTGCGGCGCTCCCTCAGTACTTACCCTCTGACAGTGCAGCACTCCCTCAGTACTGACCATCTGACAGTGCGGCACTCCCTCAGTACTGACCCTCTGACAGTGCAGCACTCCCTCAGTACTGACCCTCTGACAGTGTGACGCTCCCTCAGTACTGACCCTCTGACAGTGTGGCACTCCCTCAGTACTGACCCTCTGACAGTGCGGCACTCCCTCAGTACTGACCCTCTGACAGTGCGGCACTCCCTCAGTACTGACCCTCTGACAGTGCGGCACTCCCTCAGTACTGACCCTCTGACAGTGCGGCACTCCCTCAGTACTGACCCTCTGACAGTGCGGCACTCCCTCAGTACTGACCCTCTGACAGTGCGGCACTCCCTCAGTACTGACCCTCTGACAGTGCGGCACTCCCTCAGTACTGACCCTCTGACAGTGCGGCACTGCCTCAGTACTGACCCTCTGACAGTGCGGCACTCCCTCAGTACTGACCCTCTGACAGTGCGGCACTCCCTCAGTACTGACCCTCTGACAGTGTGGCACTCCCTCAGTACTGACCCTCTGACAGTGAGACACTCCCTCAGTACTGACCCTCTGACAGTGCGGCACTCCCTCAGTACTGATCCTCTGACAGTGTGGCACTCCCTCAGTACTGACCCTCTGACAGTGCGGCACTCCCTCAGTACTGACCCTCTGACAGTGCGGCGCTCCCTCAGTACTGACCCTCTGACAGTGTGACACTCCCTCAGTACTGACCCTCTGACAGTGCGGCACTCCCTCAGTACTGACCCTCTGACAGTGCGGCACTCCCTCAGCACTGACCCTCTGACAGTGCGGCACTCCCTCAGTACTGACCCTCTGACAGTGCGGCACTCCCTCAGTACTGACCCTCTGACAGTGCGGCACTCCCTCAGTACTGACCCTCTGACAGTGCGGCACTCCCTCAGTACTGACCCTCTGACAGTGCGGCACTCCCTCAGTACTGACCCTCTGACAGTGCGGCACTCCCTCAGCACTGACCCTCTGACAGTGCGGCACTCCCTCAGTACTGACCCCGGACAGTGGATTGTGTTTATAAACACACGTCAGTGTCAGGGATCAATCACACATTGTCAGTGAGAAATGAGCTTTAGTGCATTAGTAGCTGATGGTCCTGATCCGACTCTGCTCCCTCAGGTAAATCAGCTCTACACTGGGCTGCCGCTGTCAACAATGTGGACACAGTGATGGTTCTGCTGCGAAATGGAGCTAACAAAGACCTGCAGGACCATAAGGTAAATTCACAGGAAGTATCCCTCCTGGGGACGGACCTACTCCAGGGAATGTCACTGCGTAGACCGTTCTGTGTGAGGGACTGTGTTTCTGCAACCAAATTGGGAATATCGAGGCCTAATATGACTCTGCTGTGGGCGTGTGTGATGGGGGGACAGTGCAGAGGGAGCTTTACTCGGTATCTAATCCTGTGCTGTCCCTGACCTGGGAGTGTTTGACGGGGGGACAGTGCAGACGGAGCTTTACTCTGTATCCAACCCTGTCCTGCCCCTGTCCTGGGAGCGTTTGATGGGGGACAGTGTAGAGTGAGCTTTACTCAGTATCTAACCCCGTGCTGTCCCTGTCCTGGGAGTCTTTGATGGTGGACAGTGTAGAGTGAGCTTTACTCTGTATCTAACCCCGTGCTGTCCCTGTCCTGGGAGTCTTTGATGGGGGACAGTGTAGAGTGAGCTTTACTCAGTATCTAACCCCGTGCTGTCCCTGTCCTGGGAGTCTTTGATGGGGACAGTGTAGAGAGAGCTTTACTCTGTTTCTAACCCCGTGCTGTCCCTGTCCTGGGAGTGTTTGATGGGGACTGTGTAGAGGGAGTTTTACTCTGTATCTAATCCTGTGCTGTCCCTGTCCTGGGAGTGTTTGATGGGGGACAGTGTAGCGGCAGCTTTACTCAGTGTCTAACCCCGTGCTATCTCTCTCCCTCTCTCTCTGTGTTGCTACAGGAGGAGACCCCACTGTTTCTCGCTGCCCGGGAAGGGGGTTATGAAACGGTACAGTTGTTGTTGGCAGAGCAGGCTAACCGGGAGCTGGCCGACCACATGAGCTTCCTTCCTCGTGACATAGCGGCTCAGCGCCAACACCATGACATTGTGGAGCTGCTGGGGGAGTGGTGCGGGTCTGGAGACCTGGACCAGGCCTCAGCTACGCAGCCCTCGGCCTTCGCCCCTCCCCCGGCCCCTGCTCCTTCCCTTCCTCAGGCCCAGGCCCCCAGGAAGAAGGGGGGCAGGCATTGCTCTCTCCGGGGGCAGACCCCTGTGGCCCCTCGTCCTCCCCAGATCGACCTGAATAACTCACTGTACGTCCCCCTCCCCTCCTGCTATCGGACCCCTTGCCCTTACCCAGGCCCGGGAGTCCACCAACGCTTCCTCCTGGGTCTCCCGGACTCCTCGGCCTGGAGGCCCGTGCCTCCCTGGGTGGGTTTCGGAACAGCCGAGGTTCCCGCTCCCCCTCCCGGGGTCCGGGAGCAGACCCCCTCCACCTCCAGCCCCTACCCCACACCCCCGTCCCAGCACGGCTACCCGTCTCCTCCCATCCCTGAGCCCGGACCCCGGGCACCTCAGGTTGCCCCCGGGAGACACCCGTTCCTCACTCCATCCCCCGAGTCTCCCCCCGATGCCTGGTCTAGCTCTTCGCCCCCTCCCCACTCCGAGCTCCCCAACTGGCCCGAGGGCCTCATCAGCCCAGCCTCTTAGACAGAGGGTGGACGCTGCCCCGTTCACAGTCACTCACACTCACCTTTACACTCTCACTCACACTCACCTTTACACACACACTCACACTCACCTTTACACACTCACACCCACCTTTACACACTCACCTTCACACACACACTCTCACGCTCACTTTTACACATTCACTCACACCTTTATACACTCACACGCACTCACCTTTAAACATACACTCACACTCCCCTTTACACACACACTCACACTCACATTTACACACACTGTCACACTTACCTTTACACACTCACACTCACTCATTCACACTCACCTTTACACACTCACATTTACACACACACATTTACATTTACATGCACATACTCACATTTATATATACACACACCAACACACTCATGCATTTACACACAGTCACTCATGTTTGCACACACACTCATATTTACACATAGTCACATTTACACACTCATACACATTTACACACACCCACCCATGTCATATGCTCACACATTCACACCTCACACTCACTCACACACTCTCACTGTTACAAATTTCACACACACACTTACTCACATTCACACAGTCTTATTCACACGCATGCACATTCTCACACACTCTCTCTCTCTCTCTCTCACACACACGCACGCGTGCACGCACACACGCGCACACAATCTCTGTCTCTCTGGGACCCAGGCCGATTGGTCCACGCGTAGGAACACTGGCGCTGTGCCACATCAAATCCCCACCCCATGTCCCGCTGCCTGCTCGAGTGACCGAGGGAGTGGGTTGAGGGTGAGGGTGAGGGATTGGCGTAGCTCGGCCATGGCATTAGCTGGTATGCCCCCCCTTCCACCCGGCACTGTGGCCGTATCAGAGGTACAGTCTGCCCACCATTGCAGACTGTTGCTCCTGTGCTGTCAGAGCCCTGGCCCACCTTGGCATACAGACTGCACTTATACGTTCTGGATGCCACCGGGCTTCAGCCAAACTCCTCCCTGAGGAATGATGGAGAGAGATGTGATTTATAACCCCTAAACCCCACACCTCACCTCCCCCTCACTCTCTGCCGTAAAGTCCACCCCGACCAAATCCGAGCGAGATCAACAGGGCACACTTACCTGCTGTTGCTCCGTGCCAGCTGCAGCGAAAACCAGTCTGCCCCCTGCTCCCCCAAAAGCCATACGAAGCAGCCTCCCCTTTCCGACATTGGCTTCTCTTTCTTCCTCACCATCCTGAAGAGGGCCGAGGTTTAAAAAGACACTTCACCCCTCTGCTCCACCCTCTCGCCACAGTCACTTCACACCTTCCACCCCGTCCTCCGCAGCCTGCCGTCCACCGAGAGAAGGAGGTGGTGATGTTGTGTAACTGCGAGGAGGATGGTCATTGTACCAAGGGTGCCCGTTCTCCTGGAGGTGCTGACAATCCAAAAAAGGCAGTGTGAAGAGATAGCACCAAGCCATCACCAACAGGACAGAAAACTCCAGCTTCTAACAGTTCAAAGCTGCTCTTCCTAATTAGAGTCGTAGAGTCATACAGCGTGGAAACAGACCCTTCGGTCCAACTCATCCATGTCAACCAGATATCCTGGGTTAATCATTTGGCCCATATGCTGTTTAAATGCCCCTGATGTGGCTGGGTTAACTACATTGGCAGGCAGGGCGTTCCACACCCTTACCACTCTCTGAGTAGAGAACCTGCCTCTGACATCTGTCTTAAATCTATCACCCCTCAATTTGGAACTATGCCCCCTTGTACAAGCTGAAGACATCATCCTCGGAAAAAGACTCTCACTGTCCACCCTATCTAATCCTGGCAAGTACTAGATTGGGTCACTAATTAGACTCTGGAAGGACTGCCTTATATCATTTTTACTTTAAGGATACCTTACAAAAGGGTAACCAACTCCAGTATTCTAAAATCAAAACTCCAAAAATGGTATTAATTTATATGCATATCATACACCTCTCATCATACATCCAAGTTTCTTGGCATTTCAGAGCTTTGCAAATCTTTCATCGCTGAAATAATGGTTCTTTGTCATTCTTCCTGCCAAAATTAACAATTTAATATCTTCCACAGCTGTGTTTTTCAGGACACTGCCCATTCACTTAACCATCTTTATCTCTTCATAGCCTCCCACACAACTGTATTTCATACTCATATTTAAAAAAACTTAAGCTGGAGATCTGAAACAAAAACAGAAATTAAGCATATGGATGATGAGGGGATAGTGTAGGGGGATGGGCTTAGATTAGTTCACAGGTCGGCGCAACATCGAGGGCTGAAGGGCCTGTTCTGCGCTGTATTGTTCTATGATCTATGTTCTATCCCTCCAAACCCTTCCTACTCATGTACCCATCCAGATGCCTTTTAAATGTTGTAACTGTACCAGCCTCCACCACTTCCGCTGGCAGCTCATTCCAAACACGCTCCATCCTCTGTGTGAAAAATGTTACCCCTCAGGTCCCTTTTAAATCTTTCCCCTCTCACCATAAACGTACGCCCCTCTAGTTTTGGACTCCCCTACCCGTGGGAAGAAGACCTGTCCACGCCCTTCATGATTTTTTCAACCTCTATAAAGTCACCCTTCAGCCTCCGATGCTCCAGGGAAAATAGCCCCAGCCTATTCAGCCTCTCCCTATAGCTCAACCCCCCCCCCGATCCGTGACAACATCCTGGTAAATCTTTTCTGAACCCTTTCAAATTTCACAACATCCTTCCTATAGCAGGGAGACCAGAACTGAGCACAGTGTTCTCAAAGTGGCCGAACCAATATATGACCACAACATGGCCTCCCAACTCATGTAGCTTTTGGACCAAAGATGTGAGAGGAGGGTTAATTGTGGGGTGGAGGTGGAAATGGTGATTAGGAACCAGGGAGCTGGTTCAGCCATTGGAGTCCATGATGCATGTCCAGGGCAACAGAAATTGCTGCAGCAGCTCAACAGGCCCTGGTGACGCCTGTGCAGAGGGAGAGAGGAGACACAGCATTAATGTTGTGAATGCAGAATTAGGCTGCATCGTGTCCCTCTCGGAGGACCCTACAATTGGATTTGGAAAGGACAGCTGACACAGATTTGGTGATACCCTACTCGAGGGAATGGGTTATATAAACGACAGGGCTAATGGGCAAAAGCAGGGTGGGGTGGGGGCGTGGGGGACCAGTTGGATAGGTCCGCCAAGGTGTCAGCACAGACACAATAAACAACTGGCTCCAACTCAAGACATTTAGCAGGTCTGTAAGCCTCCTCTCCAACAGTGTTCGCGATCAATCCACTAACGAAAGGAAGTTAGAAACGATGGTCTCTGGCCCGCATATGCAACCTGCAGGTGATCTGTAATGATTTGTATGAATGAGGAATAAGTCATTCACCCTGTCTAGCCCCGTCCAATCCAACCATGGCTGACCTGTATGAGTTGCCATTCCATGTCCCACAGGAAATTGACGGCGTGGCAAGCTGCCCTCTGCTTGAGTCACTGCACCAACTTGTCAGTGAAACCAAAGCTGGGATACCCCTTCTCCGAGGGCCCAGTTAGCTCAGCTCTCAGCATGTACCCAGTACCACCAACTGTGTGGGTTTGATTCCCACACCAGCTGAGTTTACCATGAAGAACTCTCCTTCTCAACCTCTCCCCTTGCCTGAGACGCGATGGCCCCTGGGCTAAACCACCACCATCTCTCTCTCTCTCAGCGAGCAGTGCAGTGGGACTATGACAAAGTTAACACTCTCACATCCTTTGGACCACACAACATTGGAATTTTCAATCCCTCGGCAAGATAGAGGCCTTACTCCAAGATGGTGTCAAGAATTAATTTCTTTATTGTATTTATTGATGTCCCACTTCCGATCTCTCCTGGTTACTTAAATGCAGCATTTTATTAAAGAGGTTATTTTTGATATTATTTTATAAATACTGCGTGTGTGGTCTTTGGACCTAATACTCTCGTGTTTCTAATAAAAGGTTTGTGGACAGATTTGATGTGTGTGAGGAGTGTTTATACTACATTATCAAGGCCAGCAACATTCCAAATCACTGTGATCCTTGAAATGATTCAGTGTGTCCGAGTTCTGCTGGTCTCTGTTCCAGGGTAATACCTACAGAGGTTCCAAAGTGTGCATTACGTGACTGTTAATTTACAGGAAGATTGTGGCCCGTTCTCTGTATTTTTGGTGGGTGTTTTACTCTGTATCTAACCCCCTGCTGTCCCTGCCCTGGGAGTGTTTGATGGGGGACAGTGTTGAGAGAGTTTCAATCTGCATCGAACCCTATGATGTCCCTGTCCTCAGAGTGTTTGATGGGGACAGTGTAGAGGAAGCTTTACTCTGTATCTAACCCAGTGTTGTCCCTTTCCTGGGAGTGTCTGATGAGGATGGTGCAGAGGGAGATTTTATAAACCCCTATAAATTCACACCACAATCTCTTACACTCCAGGGAAAACAGCATCCCGGTTAAAAGAGCACTGTTAAAGTGAATGTTCATCCTGCAGAAAGTGAGTCTGGGGAATTATGCACAGAACATAAAGAAACACTAAAGAGATGCGAGTGACATCACAGAATGTGTTTGGCTGTGAATCGAGAATTGGAAGAGGTAAGCAGGAAAATTGCAGTCACCAGGGAAGTGGGACTGAGCAAGTTCTCGGAGATGTGGACAGACAGTTCTCAAGTCCTGATGGATTTCATCCCAGAACTTCCAAAGAAGTGACTTAGTGAGGTAACTGATGCACTGGTTTTAATTTTACAGGACGAACTAGATTCAGGGCTGGTCCATTAGATTGAATATTACTGACTATAATTCCATAAGTCAAAAGGGATGGAAAGCAGAAAACCACACAGACCAATCAACTTCTCATTGGTTGTCATACTGATGTTGTCGGAGATATTGTGAAAATCCTTATAACAGAGCACTTATTAAAATCCACGGTCTTCAGGCAGAGTCAAGGGAAATCATGTTTGACTAATTTGTTGACTGCTTTGAGTAGGTAAATTTGTGCTGAGATGATGTGATGGATGTGACGTCCTGTGATTTCCTGAAGGCACTTGATAAGGCCACATCAAAAGTTGTTACAGAAAATAAAATTTCATGGTGCAGGAGATTGGCTGGTTAACTGGTGGAGTGCGCATGCTCTGGTTGGAAAGTTGTCAGCGCCAGGGCTTCTGCTCTTTACAATTTACATACCTTACAGAGGTTTATAGAATTATGAGGGACATGCATAGGATGAATCGTCAAGGTCTTTTCTCCAGGGCATAGGTTTAGGGTGAGAGGGGAAAGATTTAAGAGGGGCCTAAGGGGCAACATTTTTCATGCAGGGTGTAGTGCATGTATGGAATGAGCTGCCAGAGGAAGTGATGGAGGCTGGTACAATTATAACATCTGGATGGGAACATGAACAGGAAGGGTTTAGAGGGATATGGGCCAAATGCTGGCATATGGGACTGGATTAATTTAGGATATCTGGTTGGCATGGACATTTTGGACTGAAATGTCTGTTTCCATGCTGTACGTCTCTATGACTCTACAAATTCTTTGAATGAAGCAACGGAAGGTGTGGTCACTAATTTTGCTGATGACACAAATACAGGCAGGAGAGCAAGTTCCGAGGAGGACGTAATGAGGGACCAAAGTGATATAGGTAGGTTATGTGAACGGGCAAAGATTGGGTGAGCAGTGTGTAAAGTACAAAGGTCCTTTTTGGCAGGACCAATAATAATTTAAAAAATTCTTATCTAAATAGTTAGAGCTTGTAGAACATGCAGAGGGATCTGGGCATCTTGATGCATGCAGCAGTGAAGGTCAGCAGGCTGGTACAGCTAGTAATCAGGCAAACTAATGGAATACTGTGGCCTATTAAGAGGGGAATTGGATGCAAAAGCAAAGAGGTTATGCTTCAAATACAGGGAGCATTGGTGAGACCACATCAGTTCATTTCATTGCTCATTCATGGCACATGGGCATCCCTGGCTGTGCCAGCATTCATTACCCATCCCAGGTAACCTTTGAGACGGTGATGGTAAGCTGCCATCTTGAGCCACTGCAGTCCGTTTTGTGCAGGTAGATCTACCAGGGAGTATATGCGATACTCTGTACAGTATTGTTCTCCACATTTAACAAAAACAGCGCTGGGTGCAGTGCAAAGAATATCTACTGTCTTAATAGCTGTCTTACGAGGGGGGAGGTTTAAAATTAAGTGTCGGTTGAGTTAAGACTAAAAAAAATGAGAATTGTTTTCCTCCAAAAGGTCACACGTCTTTGAAATTCCTTGAAAGTGATCAGAAGCAGAGAGACTGGCTATTTTTTAAGGCAAAGGTGGATAGATTCCTGATAGGAGACCAGGGTGACTGGTAATCAGGGAAGAAGTGGGCATGGAGTAATCCAGTGTGCCAGGATTCTTGTTCAAATACATAGCAGGCTTGAGGGGCTTAATGGCCTACAACCATATGTTTGTACTGCAAGGCTGGTAAAATGGTCACTGAGCTTCCAAATAACCCACCGCTGTCAGTGCGACAGTTTCCTTACCTCTGTACCCCACTATCATCTCCAGCACGACAACACATAGCCACAAGGACTGCAGGCCCCTCCTTCATACAGCTGTGCCAGTCAACAGGGCTGAACGAGATCATCTCCTCCATCGAAATCCCCACTCGCACCCCCTCTCCCCTCCCACCTCCTCCACCAGATCACCTGCCCCTCCAATTACAGCTGACCTGGGCTCCCCCTCGACTCCCTGATAATAAAATGTGAGGCTGGATGAACACAGCAGGCCAAGCAGCATCTCAGGAGCACAAAAGCTGACGTTTCGGGCCTAGACCCTTCATCAGAGAGGGGGATGGGGGGAGGGAACTGGAATAAATAGGGAGAGAGGGGGAGGCGGACCGAAGATGGAGAGAAAAGAAGATTAAGTGGAGCAGTTTCAAGGCTGAAGAGATTACAAGAGAGTTGCAGTGGGAGAGTGATTCCCTGAGGTTGGTCCAGAGGGAGGAGGGTAACTTCTTCAGGTTAGGCATCCCTGGAAAAGGCTTCGCAGTGAGGTTAAAATTGTATCAGTGATAATGGGAACTGCAGGTGCTGGAGAATCCTCTTGTAATCTCTTCAGCCTTGAAACTGCTCTACCTATCTTCTTTTCTCTCCATCTTCGGTCCGCCTCCCCCTCTCTCCCTATTTATTGCAGTTCCCTCACCCCATCCCCCTTTTCTGATGAAGGGTCTAGGCCTGAAACGTCAGCTTTTGTGCTCCTGAGATGCTGCTTGGCCTGCTGTGTTCATCCAGCCTCACATTTTATTATCTTGGATTCTTCAGCATCTGCAGTTCCCATTATCCCTCGACTCCCTGTTGGTGAGTGACACAGTTTTGCTGTTCTGCCAACAGATGGCAGCCTCACGTCACAAACTGTTGGTCTCTTCTAGGCCCAGCAGAGAACCCCTCAGGGATTTGTGGGTGGGTTGGGGTCAGATGGTGGGGGGGCACTGCGGGGAGTGGGGAGGGACATAGAGATGATGGCATATTTACTGCAGCCACACAACACCTCCCCCTCTTCCCTTCCACCTCCGAAACCAAAGCCTCACCCCCATACCCCAACCTCCTTGCGTCCCGCTCCTGCACTGTTGACCATCCCTCACTCGAACCACTCTCCCTGATGCCCCACCAGCCACCTCAGTACTGAAGCTCACTTCTGAAGGACAGCAGCGGATGAGTGGGTGTGAGAGGTCATGTCTGTCTGAGGCGGGTACCAAAACCCTAGGGGTCAGTTAGCTCAGTTGGCTGGACATCTGGCTTGTGATATAAAGTGATCCCAACAGCATGGGTTCAGTTTCCCCCTGCGGCTGAGCTTACCATATAGTACTCTCTTTGCTCAGATCTTTGAGTATAGGAGTCATGCTGGGGTTGTACAGGACATTGATGAGGAAGAATATTATTCAACTGGAGGGGATTCAATAAAAGATTTAGCAGGATGTTGCCAGGATTGGAGGGTTTGAAGTGTAAAAATAGACTGGAAAGGCTGGGACTTTTTTCCCTGGAGCACCAGAGCCTGAGGAATGACTTTACAGAGGTTTATAAAATGGTGAGACAAGGTGAATAACCAAGGTCTTTTCCTAAGGGTGGTGTTCAAAAGTAAGGGTCGTATTTTTAAGGGTGACGGGAGAAAGGTTCTAAACAGGGCCGGAACTTCTTTTTTTATGCAGAGAATAGTTCATGTGTGGAATGCTGAGGATGCGGGTCCAAGGCATTTGGATGAGCACGTGGATAGGGAAGGGTTTGGAGGGATGTGGGCCGGGAGCAGGCAGGTGGGACTAGTTTAGTTTGGGAACATGGTCAGCACGGGCTGGCGGGACCGCAGGGTCTGTTCCCATGCTGTATGATTCTGTGATTCTACCATCACCCTGAGGCACGGTGACTCTCAGGTTAAACCATAGCCAGTCGTCTCACTAATGGAGAGAGCATTCCTTTGGGACCAAGGTGACTTTTCCTCTATACTCCACAATGTGTATTCATCTTTGGGTTCCCGGGGCAGCACCTAGGGCCTCAGTTCGATGTTAGTGGCAGCTTGTTGTGTGAAAATTGTTTGCTGTGCTCATTGTTGGAATGACTGCCTTGAGGTGGGGGTCTCCCAGGCACCTCGGAGGATGCGAGGTGCCTCCAAATCCTTTCTCCTGCAGCTTTTCCTTGGGCAATTCCAACTCAGCGAACCGTCTGATAGCCCTGCGCTTCTCAGTGGCTCCCGCAATCCCCAGCAAGCGAATCCTCCATTTGACTGGCATGGACTCAGTGGGCCGAAGGGCCTTTTATTTCCAGTGCTGCAGACTTCAAAGGCTCTTCGGGGAGAAACATCCTCAACCACAGAGTAGGGAGCGCGTGGAATTCTCTGCTACAGGAAGTGTTTGAGGCCAAAACATTTTCAACGAGAAGTTAGATAACAGAGGTGTCAAATTGGACTGCGACTGTCTTCAGGATGTAGGCGCGAGTTCCCTCCAAGTGTGGCCAGGGAGGCAACTCCAGGATGATCAACCCAATGACGGTGAAGGAACAGCGATATATTTCAGAGTATGGGGGAGGAAGCGTGGAAACAGGAGACTGCGTTGGACCATCAGCCACTTGAATGCTGGAACAGGTTAGAAGGGCTGAATGGCTACTCCTGCTCCTATTTTTCTATAGGTCAAGGACTTCTCGGGGTCTGTGGTCAGACTTCCACAAAGTCACAAAGCATTCTGGTTCATTAAACTGTTGCTCAGGGGCAGAGGGGTCAGGAAATGCGGTCAGTGAGTAACTCACCCCCTGACTCCCCAAAGCCTGTCCCACCACCAACAAGGCACAAGTCAGGAGTGTGATGGAATACTCCTCACTTGCCTGGGTGAGTGCAGCCCCAACAACACACAAATAGCTTGACACCATCCAGGACAAAGCAGCCTGCTTCATTGGCACCACATCCACGAACTACCACTCCCCCTCCACCGTCAACGCTCAGCCGCAGCAGTGTGTACTATCTACGACACTGCAGAGACTCACCAGAGCACCTTCCAATCGCGTGAACACTTATATCGAGAAGGACAAGAGCAGCAGATACACGCGAACACCAACTTCCCACAAGTTGCCCTCCGAGCCACTGACCACCCTGGATCTGAAATATATCGCTGTTCCTTCACCGTCATTGGGTTGATCATCCTGGAGTTGCTTCCCTGGCCACACTTGGAGGGAACTCACGCCTACACCCTGAAGACAGTCGCAGTCCAATTTGACACCTCACCACACTTTCTCAATGGTGGGTGAAGATGGACAATGGAAGCCAGCAATGCCCACATCTCCAGATAGAATGGGCCGAATGGCCTCTTCCTGTGCATCTCTTGTTGATTCGTTCCCTCTTGACATATCACAGTAGAAACCAAACCCCTGAATCCTTTTGTAAATAGCTTGTTTTCTTTCTGTTTTGATTGGAGTTGGGCATCACGGGGGGACGTCGGGCTTTTCTCCCCATCACTGGGGTTTCAGTGTCAACTCCATGGCTTTCGGTCTGGAGTCACAAGTACCCCAAACCAGGTAAGGATGGCAGAGCTCCATCCCTAAAGGAACCAGATGGAGCTTTTTATTTCCCTGACAATTGGTGGGGGTTGCATCTTCAACATGAAACGCTCTACTGCTGAATTCCAACATCTGCTGCAGTGGTACTGGAACCCAAGCCCCCAAAACATTATGTGTGTCTCCAGATTAATTCTACCACAGGGCCATTCCCTAGTTGTCTGGGCATTTGGATTACGACCGTGTCTTTCACAAGCTGAGAGCTCACCCAGAAGTGTGTTCCAGCCCATTCGAGCTGGTCCTGTGGGCAGATCTCATGGGCCACATTGGCAGTGTCTGAGCATGTGAGCTAAATGTTCCACCCAATAGCCAACCTCACACAGAGCCCCAGTGCCAACATTCTGTCTGTTACTAATGTGTTGGAGGCCATATGACCTACCTGCGAAAGAAATCAGATTCACAAGCATGAAACAGAGATGAACCGATATCACCTGATTTACACAATCACCAAGGTCAGGATGAACTAGATCACATCTAGAAAGGCCAAATCTTTCTATGTATCACATAGCACACCTCTATTACAGAGGGATAACACTCCCGGATATATAAAACAATGTGTGCTGGGGGGTATAACACTCCTGATTATATTACACACTGTGTGTTACAGGGGTATACCACTCCTGGATATATTATATAACACAGTATGTGTTACAGGATCTAACACTTAATTATTATATAACACACTGTGTTCTGGGGGTAAAGCACTACTTGGTATGTCATATAACAGGGTCTAATGCTTATATAGTATATAAGTCACGTAGCACACCGCTATTACAGAGGGATAACACTCCTGGATATATAAAACAATGTGTGGTAGGGGGTATAATACTCCTGGATATAGTATACAACTCACTGTGTGCTACATGGATGTACACCTTCTGGATATATTATACAATACACTGCATGTTACGGCATATATAACACTCCTGCATATATTATACACCACACTCTGTGTTACAGGGGCATGATCCACCGGCACATATTAAATAACACTATGTGCGACAGAGGTTTAAACCTTCTGGATAGGGTATATACCTCATTGTGTGTTACAGGGGTATAACACTCCAAGATATATAACACGCTGTCTGTTACAGGGGTGTAACACTCCAGGATATATTATATAACACGCTGTGTGTTACAGGGGTGTAACACTCCAGGATATATTATATAACACGCTGTGTGTTACAGGGGTGTAACACTTCAGGATGCATTATATAACACGCTGTGTGTTACAGGGGTGTAACACTCCAGGATACATTATATAACACGCTGTGTGTTACAGAGGTGTAACACTCCGGGATACATTATTTAACACGCTGTGTGTTACAGGGGTGTAACACTCCAGGATACATTATTTAACACGCTCTGTGTTACAGAGGTGTAACACTCCAGGATATATTATATAACACGCTGTGTGTTACAGAGGTGTAACACTCCAGGATACATTATATAACATGTGTGTTACAGGGGTGTAACACTCCAGGATACATTATTTAACACGCTGTGTGTTACAGAGGTGTAACACTCCAGGATATATTATATAACACGCTGTGTGTTACAGGGGTGTAACACTCCAGGATACATTATATAACATGTTGTGTGTAACAGGGATGTGACACTCCAGGATGCACCCTACTGTAATTTGAACCACTTTGTACTTTGTGTTCCCTAGGTGACGATGCCAAGAGTAGGTGCTGTAGAGTTCTCCACTTACTGTGCGTGGGGGCTGACAGATGAACTTTGGTAGAGAGTAACACCAATCCTGAAGAATTATCCTGCATCCTTACCAAACGGTAAAAGGGTTAGCTAACTCCCAGCTGTAGGTGGCGACAGGTTAAATCCCGACTCAAGGTGAACCGGATTTTCAGAATATTTCTTTATTTTCTAAAAGAAAATCCGATTTAACACGGAAATAAAAAGTAACAGAAAATGCTCGTTCAAACAGCCCTGTAGTATCTTTGGAGAGAGAGAGAGAGAGAGAGGGAAACGTAGCTAACTTTTGAAATCCATTACGACTCTTCATTGGACTTCGAGTCATTAACTTGATTTGAAATGTTAATTGTCTCTTTCTCTCTACAAACACTGCCAGACATGCTGCGTTCCTCCAGCAATTTCTGTTTTAATTTCAGGCTTTCAGCATTTGCAGTATTTTGCATCAATTTGACAGGATGTGGGTGAGGAGGTTGACCCAAACAAAATTACAAAGAATCACGAGTTCATGAGACTCCTCTTGATGACCAAGTCTCAAAATGACAACCCATCGGACTGGGGATCAGGGAAAGGGCTCTGGCGCTGTGTATGGGAGGTCAACTTCGCGTCCCCCGAATCAGTTCGTCTGCCCCAGTCCGAAATGAGACAACGAAACAACTGCCAAATAAAAACAAAAGTCCCCGCTTTTGTAATCCGGTGTAAGTTGCACTGCAGACTCACAGCAGATCTACACTCCAGCCTGAAACAAGGGCAGAGCAGGCCCCAGACTGACCTGGACCCCAAGCCTCTCCCCACAATCTCCAGTAGAGCTCGCCCCGTGTTGCCCTGTTGTTGGGGCACAGTGTAGAGTCAACTTTACTCTGTACCAAACCCGGTGCTCTCCCTGCCCTGGGAGTGTTTGATGGGGGACAGTGTAGAGGGAGCTGTACTCTGTATCTAACCCCGTGCTGCCCCTGCCCTGGGAGTGTTTGGGGACAGTGTAGAGGGAGCTGTACTCTGTATCTAACCCCGTGCTGCCCCTGCCCTGGGAGTGTTTGATGGGGGACTGTGTAGAGAGAGCTTTACTCTGTATCTAACCCTGCGCTGCCCCTGCCCTGGGAGTGTTTGATGGGGACAGTGTAGAGGGAGCTGTACTCTGTATCCAACCCCGTGCTGTCCCTGCCCTGGGAGTGTTTGATGGGGGACTGTGTAGAGAGAGCTTTACTCTGTATCTAACCCCGTGCTGACCCTGCCCTGGGAGAGTTTGATGGGGACAGTGTAGAGGGAGCTGTACTCTGTATCTAACCCTGTGCTGCCCCTGCCCTGGGAGTGTTTGATGGGGACAGCGTAGAGGGAGCTGTACTCTGAATCTAACCCCGTGCTCCCCCTGCCCTGGGAGTGTTTGATGGGGACAGTGTAGAGGGAGTTGTACTCTGTATCTAACCCCATGCTGTCCCTGCCCTGGGAGTGTTTGATGGGGGACACTGTAGAAGGAGCTTTACTCTGTATCTAACCCCGTGCTGTCCCTGATCCTGGGAGTGTTTGATGGGGGACAGGGTAGAGGGAGCTGTACTCGGAATCTAACCCCGTGCTGCCCCTGCCCTGGGAGTGTTTGATGGGGGACAGCGTAGAAGGAGCTTTACTCTGTATCTCACCCCGTGCTGCCCCTGCCCTGGGACTGTTTGATGGGGGACAGCGTAGAGGGAGCTATATTCTGTATCTAACCCCGTGCTGTCCCTGATCCTGGGAGTGTTTGATGGGGGACAGGGTAGAGGGAGCTTCACTCTGTATCTAACCCTGTGCTGTCCCTGTCCTGGGAGTGTTTGATGGGGGACAGTGTAGAGGGAGCTTTACTCTGTATCTAGCCCCGTGCTGTCCCTGCCCTGGGAGTATTTGATGGGGGACTGTGTCGAGGGAGCTGTACTGTGTATCTAACCCCGTGCTGTCCCTGCCCTGGGAGTGTTTGATGGGGGAACTGTGTCGAGGAAGCTGTACTCTGTATCTAACCCCGTGCTGTCCCTGCCCTGGGTCCACTCGATGCAAGTTTTATTTTTTTCAAATGAAATTGGGCGTGTTGTGCGTCCAGAAGCCCCCAATATCCCGTCATCCCAACCTCCGCCGTCCGCTCAATGATGAGAAACGCCTACAAAATAAAAGAGACACGAGCGCCCAGGACGGTCCGATAGAGAGTCCGTTTCGACACAGTCGCCCGGCTGTACGGTTTGGTTAGTGTTCCGCAACATTGCAAGGTGTAAGGTCCGCGCTTCCTGATTCCCGTGTCGCCACCGTGTCCGTCCGTCTGTCACAACCACCAGAAGTAGAGAATGACCATGAAGAGGCAGATGCCTGTAGTTGCCACCTTAGTGAAGCGTGACCGGGAGTTCAGCTCTTTGGCATCTTGCTGGTACCTCTTGGAGAGGGTAGACAGGTTGCTGGCTTTGGTGTTGAGTGCTGCGGATGAGGGGAGAGAATTCAGAGCACACACACACACGGGGAGAGAGAGAGAGAGAGAGAGAGAGCGAGAGATTCACACCTGTCTTATGGCCAAACCACTGCACAATCAAACAACGCAGGCACAGGCCCTTCAGCCCGGCTCACCCCCATGCTAGCTCCTGGCTCAAATCATCCAATCAGTTCCCCACTGCCCTGCAACCTAACGCTTCCTCGAGTATTTATCCTAGAAGCATGCGAACGTTCTTGGAGGCTGGATATCAGCATGGATTGGGTGACCAACAGAAGGCTGAGGAGTCAGGATGAGGGGTGGAATTTCTGCCAAGCAACTTAGTGCTGTGCTGCAGGAAGCAGTACTGGGTCCATAGTTACTTGTGACAGATGTCTCTCACTTGGAGGAGGAAAGTCCTTTTCTACAAAACGAGGTGGGAAGGTGAGTTTGTGGATGACACAAATGTCTGCGCAGGTTATAGGTGCAGGCAAAGAAAAAGCACTGGGCAGATGGAACACAATGTGGGCAAATGTGAGGTTATCTCCATGGGTAGGGCAAATGGGAATGCTGCAGAACAGAAGGATTTGGGAATCCCCATGCTTGAATCAGGGAAAATAAAAAACCTGGTCCCTAAGTTCGCTTGGTAATTGGGAAGGCTGGATTTGATTTCCAAGGGAATGGAGGATAAAAATAGGGAGGATTTGCTCAAACTAGACAAGGCATGAAGTCAGGCCACAGCAGGGAGACTGGGAACAGTTCCAGGCCCCTTCTCTGAGGAAAACATAGAACATAGAACATAGAACAGTACAGCACAGAACAGGCCCTTCAGCCCACAATGTTGTGCCGACCATTGATCCTCATGTATGCACCCTCAAATTTCTGTGACCATATACATGTCCAGCAGTCTCTTAAATGACCCCAATGACCTTGCTTCCACAACTGCTGCTGGCAACGCATTCCATGCTCTCACAACTCCCTGCGTAAAGAACATGCCTCTGACATCCCCTCTATACTTTCCACCAACCAGCTTAAAACTATGACCCCTCGTGCTAGCCATTTCTGCCCTGGGAAATAGTCTCTGGCTATCAACTCTATCTATGCCTCTCATTATCTTGTATACCTCAATTAGGTCCCCTCTCCTCCTTCTTTTCTCCAATGAAAAGAGACCGAGCTCAGTCAACCTCTCTTCATAAGATAAGCCCTCCAGTCCAGGCAGCATCCTGGTAAACCTCCTCTGAACCCTCTCCAAAGCATCCACATCTTTCCTATAATAGGGCGCCCAGAACTGGACGCAGTATTCCAAGTGCGGTCTAACCAAAGTTTTATAGAGCTGCAACAAGATCTCACGACTCTTAAACTCAATCCCCCTGTTAATGAAAGCCAAAACACCATATGCTTTCTTAACAACCCTGTCCACTTGGGTGGCCATTTTAAGGGATCTATGTATCTGCACACCAAGATCCCTCTGTTCCTCCACGCTGCCAAGAATCCTATCCTTAATCCTGTACTCAGCTTTCAAATTCGACCTTCCAAAATGCATCACCTCGCATTTATCCAGGTTGAACTCCATCTGCCACCTCTCAGCCCATCTCTGCATCCTGTCAATGTCCCGCTGCAGCCTACAACAGCCCTCTACACTGTCAACGACACCTCCGACCTTTGTGTCGTCTGCAAACTTGCTGACCCATCCTGCAATTCCCTCGTCCAAGTCATTAATAAAAATTACAAACAGTAGAGGCCCAAGGACAGAGCCCTGTGGAACTCCACTCACCACTGACTTCCAGGCAGAATATTTTCCTTCTACTACCACTCGCTGTCTTCTGTTGGCCAGCCAACTCTGTATCCAAGCAGCTAAGTTCCCCTGTATCCCATTCCTCCTGACCTTCTGAATGAGCCTACCATGGGGAACCTTATCAAATGCCTTACTGAAGTCCATATACACCACATCCACAGCTCGACCCTCATCAACCCAGACGCAGCGTGCAGGCTTACCTGAGAGCGCCTCCCCTCGCTGCAGCACCTCCTCGATGTTGGTCACCATGATCTTCTGGACATCATGGAGCTCGCTGTTGATGGAGCCCAGCTTCCGGCGAGACCAGGAGTCTCTGTAGGACTTCTTCAGCTTCTGGATGTAGGTATCTGCCAGGGCGTGGGCATGGGGAGGGCATGGTGGGGGGGGGGGGTGGTGATGGTGGACAGGGGTGCGGTGGGACGGTGGGAACACAAGAAGAAATAGTGAGCACTGGCAATGGCAGACATGCTGGGTCCAGGAGTCGACCCCCTCACTGGGCAGGCGAGTCGCCTCCCAGCAAACCCCCAGGGACGGTGCCAATCTCATCTGGTGGGGTGCCAACTGACCCAACAGCGCTGATGGATTGAGAAATTCCGACCCTGCCCAGGAGATACGGAGCCCAACTGGCTGTTCCAGCTGGGCGATGAAAGCAGAAAGCTGTTGGAGAAACTCAGCAGGTCAGGCGGCATCTTGTGGAGAGACAAACAGAGCAAGCCTTTCAAGTCCAGTGAAGACATCGCTTTGGAACTGCGGAGGTAAATGCTGTTACTCTCTCACGCAGCGTAACCGCACGATCAGCTCCATCACCTTCGGCATAAGTTTTAGATTTCCAGACTCCGCAGGGATTACTTTCAATATGAATGCTCCAGCTTTGAGGCAATGCCGCACTGTCAGATGGTCAGTACTGAGGGAGTGCCGCACTGTCAGAGGGTCAGTACTGAGGGAGTGCCGCACTGTCAGAGGGTCAGTACTGAGGGAGTGTCACACTGTCAGAGGGTCAGTACTGAGGGAGTGCCGCACTGTCAGAGGGTCAGTACTGAGGGAGTGCCGCACTGTCAGAGGGTCAGTGCTGAGGGAGTGTCGCACTGTCGGAGGGTCAGTGCTGAGGGAGTGCCACACTGTCAGAGGGTCAGTACTGAGGGAGTGTCGCACTGTCAGAGGGTCAGTACTGAGGGAGTGCCGCACTGTCAGAGGGTCAGTACTGAGGGAGTGCCGTACTGTCAGAGGGTCAGTACTGAGGGAGTGCTGCACTGTCAGAGGGTCAGTACTGAGGGAGTGCCGCATTGTCAGAAGGTCAGTGCTGAGGGAGTGCTGCACTGTCAGAGGGTCAGTACTGAGGGAGTGCCGTACTGTCAGAGGGTCAGTACTGAGGGAGTGCTGCACTGTCAGAGGGTCAGTACTGAGGGAGTGCCGCATTGTCAGAAGGTCAGTGCTGAGGGAGTGCTGCACTGTCAGAGGGTCAGTACTGACGGTGTCCCGCACTGTCAGAGGGTCAGTACTGAGGGAGCGCTGCACTGTCAGAGGGTCAGTACTGAGGGAGTGTCGCACTGTCAGAGGGTCAGTACTGAGGGAGTGCTGCACTGTCAGAGGGTCAGTACTGAGGGAGTGCCGCATTGTCAGAAGGTCAGTGCTGAGGGAGTGCTGCACTGTCAGAGGGTCAGTACTGACGGTGTCCCGCACTGTCAGAGGGTCAGTACTGAGGGAGCGCTGCACTGTCAGAGGGTCAGTACTGAGGGAGCGCCGCACTGTCAGGTGATCAGTACTGACGGTGTCCCGCACTGTCGGGTCAGTGCTGCACTGTCAGAGGGTCAGTACTGAGGGAGTGCCACACTATCAGAGGGTCAGTGCTGAGGGAGCGCCGCACTGTCAGGGGGTCAGTGCTGAGGGAGCGCCGCACTGTCAGAGGGTCAGTACTGAGGGAGTGCTGCACTGTCAGGGGGTCAGTGCTGAGGGAGCGCCGCACTGTCAGGGGGTCAGTGCTGAGGGAGCGCCGCACTGTCAGAGGGTCAGTGCTGAGGGAGCGCCGCACTGTCAGGGGGTCAGTACTGAGGGAGTGCCGCACTGTCAGGGGGTCAGTGCTGAGGGAGAGCCGCACTGTCAGAGGGTCAGTGCCAAGGGAGTGCCGCACTGTCAGAGGGTTGGTACTGAGGGAGACCCACACTGTCAGAGGGTCAGTACCGAGGGAGTGCCACACTGTCAGAGTATGGATTGCAATGGAATGGGGAAGGGCTCTGCAGCTCCTGGCAAATATGCCTCCCCCAGTGGATCCGCGTTGAGCGAAACGGACTGATCGGGTCTTATCTCGCTGCAGCTTGTGCAAACCTGCTGTGTGCATAGTCAGAGCATGGGTCGCGCTTTAGAAAACTTGATCATCAGTTGTCACTGTCTCACAGGGTTGTGACAGGCGCTACTGAAACGCATTTCCTTGCTGAGCCTGGCATGGCAGCCTCGGGGTTAACGCGATGAACAGCCACTGTGACCTAGACCTGAACTGAACACAATAACCGCGACACCTTCAGCAAACAGCCCAGGGACCCGATAGCTGCTGCTGGATTCACCTCCCAGGGGAGCTGTTGCCCCAGTAACCCACTCCTCCTCGGGGGGCGGTTTCTGCTTGTGTTCACACAGCGGCACTGGGGAATACCAGCTCGGCAAATACAATGCAGTGTTCAAACCATCTCTCCAGCTCCAAGTGCTCTTTCAACCAGAAACTAAACCTCTTGCCTCTTCCAGAAATCCCTGGCCTCTTCGCTCCTGAAGTCAGCGTCTGTGCAATTAATCTACCTGGCTCGACATCCAGGAGGTCCTGCCCCAAAACCCAAACTCCCCCCCCCACCAAATCCTACAAATGTAGACAGTAAGTGACGGTAGGGCATGCTGCCGCTGAGGCAGGCAGATCCCAGTTGGATATCCAGAACTCCCTACAGTGACTATCGCACATGTAAACAGACATTTAAATATGCGAGTGAGAACAAGCGCATGACACTTATTCTAAAAGAAGCCTCTGTGGCCCTGTTTGGAACCTGTGCATGGTTGGCTAATTTGAAGGGGTGCAACAGTTTATAGCGGATGAGCTAAGAGTGCTGATTGGTCAGCGAGTCAACCGATGGGTCAAGGCATTGCCACGGAGAATGGACCATGGAAGCATCATCCCCACCCATCCCCCCAACACTCCGATTGGAATTCATAGAATCCCTACAGTGTGGAAACAGGCCCTTCAGCCCAACAAGTCCACACCGACCCTCAGAGCACCCCACCCATCCCCCTATAACCCACACATCCCTGACCACTATGGGCAATTCAGCATGGCCAATCCACCTAGCCTGCACATCTTTGGACTGTGGGAGGAAACCGGAGCACCTGGAGGAAACCCACGCGGACACGGGGAGAGTAAGCAAACTCCACACAGACAGTCACCCGAGAGTGGAATCGAACCCGGGTCCCTGGCGCTGCGAGGCTGAGCCACCGTGCCGCCCCATAGGGAACGCAGTCGGCAGGATTTGAAACTGCGCGGGGACAACCCCAATGGATCTTTCATCCACCACCTCAAGCACTCGGCCACCGCTACATTCTTACAGCTCCGTCCTGATTATTGTGGGACGAAAGCCCGACGACTCCGCTACACACAGCCCCCACCACCCGGCTCACTCTGCCACCTAGACGAGTGAAAAGCGAATGGCCACACACAAGTGCCAGGGAGAGTTGGCCTTCAGGGTACAAACCACAGGGCACGAAGAGGAGTTCTTCCGTGCATAGGCTTTCGGGCAGGACTCGCCTGCGAAGCGCAAGCGGGTACGTACTGTGGGCCGGGCTGACCTGATAGCGCGGAGCGCCTCAGTCTGCATCGCGTCGAGAGGTTCCCCCCACACCCCGCCTGCACTCCGGGTTTTGTCCCCCATCCCGAAACTTACCGAATTCGATAAAAACATAGGGCCTGGAGACAGTCGCGACCTTTTTGATGTACAGCTCGCTGAACTCCACCTGCAGATCGTCCAGGAAGGCGTAGGCCATCTTTTTGGAGTAGTTCCCCTCGCACAGCACCAGGTAGCAAACGCCCCGGTCTATCAGGTAGCTGCCGGCATGCACAGAAAGATCCCAGTGAGACATTCGGCCCAATACCGGGCAGTGGGACTTGCTGGGTGAGTATATTGGAATGGGTCGGGGGTGGGGTGGGGTTAGGGGGCTGCGGAATCAGCCCCATAAGATCGTCACGAAACCCATAAGACGCAGGAGGCGTGAGGCGGTCCTATTCCCCAGCGCTGACCTCCTGCATTCTCCCCATATCCCTGCGCACTGTTACTGTCAGAACAACAGGGGAGGCGAGGGCCTCGCGGTATTACCTCCAGATTGTTCATCCAGAGACCCGCATAACACTCTGGGGATCCGGGTTCGAATCCCGCCACGGCGGACAGTGGAATTTGAATCCAATAAAAGTAGCTGGAATTAAGAATCTAATGAAGACCGTGAACCCATTGTTGATTGTTTGGGGAAAATCTCATCTGGATCACGAATGTCCTTTAGGGAATGAAACTGCCATCCTTACGGGGTCTGGCCTACATGTGACTCCAGGCCCACAGCCATGTGGTTGATTCTCAGCTACCCTCTGGGCAATTAGGGATAGGCAATAAATGCCAGCGACTCCCTCATTCAGTTAACGGATAAAGAAAAGAAAAAACATTGAACGGCTCTCTCGAACATATCAATATGATATGCCTCCACCATATTTCCAGGCAGTGCATACCCCACCCTGCACGAAAATGTTTTTTTTTCTCACTCCTATCTCCATAGCTCCTTTTGCACATGACTCTAAATCGACGCCCTCACATCCATAATTCCTTTGTGGCTGGGAACGGTGCCTCCCGACCCAGCCCGGACGGCAAAGATAGCACACTACTGCATTTACCTCATTCTGTCCAATGCTTGAGGGAACCTGGGACTGTGCCGGTTTCAGCAAATTTCTACCATCGCAACCTGGCTGGCTTTCTACGCACCACCAGCCCCCCACCCCGCCCCGGGTTCTTTCCCACAGCACTCCTCACTGGTACGGGGAATGTTGCAAACATACCCGGCTGGAATTCCAAGGCCCTGACCGGGACACGCGCCAGTCCCGGGATAAACCAACCACATGGCACACAGTGTGCTTTGTCCTGGCCACATTCCCGCTAAGTGGTCCGACAGGGGAAACTTTCAAACATTCCATGTAGCGTGCGTGGCCGCCTGAAGGACAGCCCAGGGAGATGTGGGCACTGGCTCGGTGAGCGGACCAAAGGGACAAAGTCAGAGGCTGCCTGTGTTCGAGCAGCTCAGGGCTCGGAGCTCCAGGCCGTGGGGATGTTCTGCAGGTAACCTCAGGGAGACTGTACCCCTGTGTCTGTCAGTGTTGGCCTCAGCGCCGCGCTCTCACGGTAACCTCAGGGAGACTGTACCCCGTGTCTGTCAGTGTTAGCCTCTGCGCCGCGCTCTCATGGTAACCTCAGGGAGACTGTACCCCGTGTCTGTCAGTGTTAGCCTCTGCGCCGCGCTCTCACGGTAACCTCAGGGAGACTGTACCCCTGTGTCTGTCAGTGTTGGCCTCAGCGCCGCGCTCTCACGGTAACCTCAGGGAGACTGTACCCCGTGTCTGTCAGTGTTAGCCTCTGCGCCGCGCTCTCACGGTAACCTCAGGGAGACTGTACCCCTGTGTCTGTCAGTGTTGGCCTCAGCGCCGCGCTGTCACGGTAACCTCAGGGAGACTGTACCCCGTGTCTGTCAGTGTTAGCCTCTGCGCCGCGCTCTCACGGTAACCTCAGGGAGACTGTACCCCTGTGTCTGTCAGTGTTAGCCTCTGCGCCGCGCTCTCACGGTAACCTCAGGGAGACTGTACCCCTGTGTCTGTCAGTGTTAGCCTCTGCGCTGCGCTCTCACGGTAACCTCAGGGAGACTGTACTCCTGTGTCTGTCAGTGTTAGCCTCTGCGCCGCGCTCTCACGGTAACCTCAGGGAGACTGTACCCCTGTGTCTGTCAGTGTTGGCCTCAGCGCCGCGCTCTCACGGTAACCTCAGGGAGACTGTACTCCTGTGTCTGTCAGTGTTAGCCTCAGGGAGACTGTACCCCTGTGTCTGTCAGTGTTAGCCTCTGCGCCGCGCTCTCACGGTAACCTCAGGGAGACTGTACCCCTGTGTCTGTCAGTGTTGGCCTCAGCGCCGCGCTCTCACGGTAACCTCAGGGAGACTGTACTCCTGTGTCTGTCAGTGTTAGCCTCAGGGAGACTGTACCCCTGTGTCTGTCAGTGTTAGCCTCTGCGCCGCGCTCTCACGGTAACCTCAGGGAGACTGTACCCGTGTCTGTCAGTGTTAGCCTCAGCGCCGCGCTGTCAGGCTGACTATTTCCCCGTGACCCTCTCCTCGACTCAGCCCTCAACCCACGCCCCTCCATTGCACTGGCTCGTCCTTGTCCCTGCATCTAATTAACTCATCCATCGACATCACCCACCCCGACCCCTCCTCGGCTGCAGTCAATCCCCCCGGTCCTCCCCCTTTACAGGAACTACCCCTTCATGTCCTATCAGGTACAGGCACTCCTCCCACCCCGCTCCCATGCCGTCCCAGGTACAGGAACTCCAATAGCCCTCATGCACCCCCTCCCCCCCGCCCCGGTGCAGCCATGACCCCATACCTGCCTCTCCCCCGCCCCATACAGGAATGCCCCCCTAGTCCCTCTGGTACAGGATCTCTCACTAACGCCCCAATGACTACTCCTCTTGTACCTTCCTACCCCATTGAGCACGCTCCTTTTTGTAGGCTAACTCGCCCCCAAGTCAATGCCCCTAGCCCTCGCTCCCACTCAGTGAATCCCACCTATTTCTGTAACCGAGCCCACACTCCAGTGGCGGCCGGACCTTCTGGATCTGCCTTTGCTCTGGAAGGTGCCCTTGATGGTTGGGGTCACCAGGTGGTCAGCGATGACCCACTGCACAGAAACACTGCTGCATCACCAAGCTCCCATCCCACACATGCCCAATCCATCTTGGAGATACCCACTGAAACATCAGGACTCCTGTCTCCAGGCTGCACCGGGTCGGGGAATGTTCCGTCAGCTTCCGGAACAGCTGCTTGGCCTGGTTCTGGTACTCCTGTAGGTTCCGGCCTGACTGTAAGAACAAACAACACCAGTCACCAACAGACACAGGTCATTCAGCCCATCTAATACAGCTGTCTGCAGAGCAATCAATTCAATCCGACTCCCTCATTCTGGCTCTGGAGTCTTGGAAGTTCATTTCTTTTGAGCTTTGGTCCCACTTCAGTCCAAAGGATGTGCAGGTTAGGGTGGATTGGCCGTGCTCTAATTGCCCATAGTGCCCAGGGTCGTGCAGGTTAGGGTGGGATTGGCCATGCTCTAATTGCCCATAGTGCCCAGGGTCGTGCAGGTTAGGGTGGGATTGGCCATGCTCTAATTGCCCATAGTGCCCAGGGACGTGCAGGTTAGGGTGGATTGGCCATGCTCTAATTGCCCATAGTGCCCAGGGACGTGCAGGTTAGGGTGGGATTGGCCATGCTCTAATTGCCCATAGTGCCCAGGGACGTGCAGGTTAGGGTGGATTGGCCATGCTCTAATTGCCCATAGTGCGCAGGGATGTGCAGGGTAGGGGTGTTAGCCATGGCAAATGCAGGGTTACAGGGATTGGTTGGGGTGCTCTTCAGAAGTTCGGTGTGGATTTTTTGGGCCCAATGGTTTTTTGCCGCACAGTAGGGATTGTATGATTTCCTTTTGGATTCCTTTGCAATCCTCATAGGCAGCATGCTCGAGGCCAAAGCCTGAAATCCTATTCCCTTTGTCTTCCACGGATCAGCAACTAGAGTTCGAATTAAAAACTGAGAGAACTGTGGACGCTGTTAATCTGGAACAAAAACAGAAGTTGCTGGAAAAGCTCAACAGGTCTGGCAGCATTCGTGAAGGGAAAAAAAAAATCAAAGTTAACGTTTTGGGGTCCAGTCCCTTCCTCAGAACTGATGGTGGCTGGGAAAATGTCAATTTATGTACAAAAAACTGGCAGGGGGATGGGGTAGGGAGTAAACGACAGGATAGAGCCCAAAGAGAGAGACAGACAGTTGGACAGACAGAGGAGTTGCTAATGATCAGGCTGGGAGGGTGAATAGTTGTTATGGGGACTGTTGGCGACTAACAATAGGGGGTGTATAATGGCAGGTTGAGTGGTAACAAGGCCTGGTGTGTGGGGTGGCGGGGGGGGGGGGGTGTCTGGGACATGGGAGAGTTTAGGCTCTAAAATTATTGAACTCGATATTGAGTCCAGAGAGTGGTAGGATCCCCAGTTGGAAAATGAGGTGTTGTTCCTCCAGCTCGCGTTGAGCTTCGCTGGAACATTGCAGCAAGCCTGAGACAGAGATGTTGGCCAGCGAGCAGGATGGTGTGTTGAAGTGGCAGGCAACTGGTGGCTCAGTGTCTTTTCTGTGAGCAGAACGTAGATGTTCTGCGAAGCAGTCACCAAGTCTATGCTTAATTTCCCCAGTGCAGAGGAGACCACATTGTGAGCAGTGAATGCAGTAGACCAGATTCTGGGAAGTGCAGGTGAAGTGTTGCTTCAGCTGGAAGGTATGTTTGGGCCCTTGGATACTGGGGAGGGAGGAGGTAAATGGCCAGGTGTTGCTCCTTCGCCGGTTACAGGGGAAGGGGCCTTAGGGCTGTGGGGAGGTGTTGGGGGTGAAGGAAGTGTGGACGGGGTGTCCCAGAGGGAATGGTCCCTGTGGAAGGCAGACAAGGGAGGGGAGGGGAATATGTATCTGGAGGTGGCACCTTGCTGGAGGTGGCAGAGATGGCATCTGATGATCTTCTGGGATGGTAGGTGAGGATAAGGGCAACCCTATCGCTGTTGCAGGAGGGGAGAGAAGGGGTGAGGGTAGAAGTGTGGGAGATGGATCAGACCCGGTTGAAGGCCCTGTTGACCAAGGAGCTTGGGAATCCCCGATTGAGGAAGAAGGTGGACATTTCAGAGGCTCCTTTGTCGAAGTTAACCTCATCTGAATATTTACAACATACATATCTACCTGGGTTGAATTGTCATGGCTTCAGACAGCTCCATCAGATTCCCCTCCCTTCACTCCGTCCCAGGGAGGACAGGTCTCCAGCTTCTCCCACCAAACCCAATGGGGTCAAACTCGCTCCATCGTCTTTACACATTCTGAGCCACTCCCCTCCGCAGCCCTTTGGGTACTGGGGACTAACCACCAGCTGTGAACCAACCAGTGTTAGAGAAGCTCAGTGTAACAGCTCCATATTTTGTATTCAATGCCTTTATGATAACGATGTTACCCACACAACTAGCTCGCTGTCCCTTCAATATGCCCTGTCCTTCATACAAGGCCCTCTGGACTCTGCCGCGCTGCTCTGCCTGTAAATCTGAAAAATAACCTGAAATAACTCCACAGAGGCCGATATCCCAACACAAACT
The DNA here is from genome assembly GCF_030684315.1 of Stegostoma tigrinum. NCBI lineage: Eukaryota > Metazoa > Chordata > Chondrichthyes > Orectolobiformes > Stegostomatidae > Stegostoma > Stegostoma tigrinum. The sequence continues at coordinate 19,124,639 of NC_081387.1, read as the reverse complement.
CACTCTTACATTTACTTGTGGAGAGTTCTCGACACTGATCCAGCTCCCTCAGAGCCAACTCTCGGAGTGAACAGAACCTCTGATATTCCTGGCAGCCAGGGCTCCCTGATTGGACCAGATTAACAGCCCCAGTCAGGGAACTCACATGCTATGAGATCCAAGATAATAAAATGTGAGGCTGGATGAACACAGCAGGCCAAGCAGCATCTCAGGAGCACAAAAGCTGACGTTTCGGGCCTAGACCCTTCATCAGAGAGGGGGATGGGGAGAGGGAACTGGAATAAATAGGGAGAGAGGGGGAGGCGGACCGAAGATGGAGAGTAAAGAAGATAGGTGGAGAGAGTATAGGTGGGGAGGTAGGGACGGGATAGGTCAGTCCAGGGAAGACGGACAGGTCAAGGAGGTGGGATGAGGTTAGTAGGTAGCTGGGGGTGCGGCTTGGTGTGGGAGGAAGGGATGGGTGAGAGGAAGAACCGGTTAGGGAGGCAGAGACAGGTTGGACTGGTTTTGGGATGCAGTGGGTGGAGGGGAAGAGCTGGGCTGGTTATGTGGTGCAGTGGGGGGAGGAGACGAACTGGGCTGGTTTAGGGATGCAGTGGGGGAAGGGGAGATTTTGAAACTGGTGAAGTCCACATTGATACCATATGGCTGCAGGGTTCCCAGGCGGAATATGAGTTGCTGTTCCTGCAACCTTCGGGTGGCATCATTGTGGCACTGCAGGAGGCCCATGATGGACATGTCATCTAGAGAATGGGAGGGGGAGTGGAAATGGTTCGCGACTGGGAGGTGCAGTTGTTTGTTGCGAACTGAGCGGAGGTTTTCCATTATCTCTTATGCTATGAGATCCAGCTGGCTGGCCCCATTACAATCACTACCGTGTCCGCACATAAATTTCACAGATCCAGGGTTATTGTAGAGCACATCCACATCATGTTCTGCACCACCGAACACTCCCAGGGGCAGGGGCAGCACAGGGTTAGATACAGAGTAAAGCTCCCTCTGCACAGTCCCCGTCAAATTTGGCAAGCTTGCCTTCATTTATCAGAGGATTGAATATAGGAGTTGGGGTGCCATGTTGTGGTTGGACAGGGGATTGGTGAGGCCTCTTTCGGATCACTGCAGACAATTCTGGCTGCCCCGCTAAGGGAAGGATATTGCTCAATTGGAAAAGGCTGAGAAAAGATTTACAAGAACGTCACCGGGACTGGAGGGTTTGAAATGTAAAGAAAGGCTGGACAGACTGGGACTTTTACCCCAGGACAGGGGCAGCACGGGGTTAGGTACAGAGTACAGCTCCCTCTACATTGTCCCCCATCAAACACTCCCAGGACAGGGACAGCACTGGGTTAGATACAGAGTAAAGCTTCCTCTACACTGTCCCCCATCAAATACTCCCAGGACTGGAACAGCACAGGGTTAGATACAGAGTAAAGCTCCCTCTACATTGTCCCCCATCAAACACTCCCAGGACAGGGACAGCACCGGGTTAGATACAGAGTACAGCTCCCTCTACACTGTCCCCCATCAAATACTCCCAGGACTGGAACAGCACAGGGTTCGATACAGAGTACAGCTCCCTCTACACTGTCCCCCATCAAACACTCCCAGGACAGGGACAGCACAGGGTTAGATACAGAGTAAAGCTCCCTCTACACTGTCCCCCATCAAACAATCCCAGGAGAGGGACAGCACGGGGTTAGATACAGAGTAAAGCTCCCTCTATACTGTCCCCCATCAAACAATCCCAGGACAGGGACAGCACAGGGTTAGATACAGAGTAAAGCTCCCTCTACACTGTCCCCCATCAAACACTCCCAGGACAGACTTAGCACAGGGTTAGATACAGAGTACAGCCACCTCTACACTGTCCCCCATCAAACACTCCCAGGGCAGGGGCAGCACGGGGTTAGATACAGAGTAAAGCTCCCTCTATACTGTCCCCCATCAAACAATCCCAGGACAGGGACAGCACAGGGTTAGATACAGGGTACAGCTCTCTCTACACTGTCCCCCATCAAACACTCCCAGGACAGACTTAGCACAGGGTTAGATACAGAGTACAGCCACCTCTACACTGTTCCCCACCAAACACATTCAGGACAGACTTAGCACAGGGTTAGATACACAGTAAATGCTACCTTTACACTGTCTGGAGCACATTAGAACATGATCAGTGTGTGCTCTGTCATTCATTAACCATCACTGTGTGCGGTTGTGAGCAGTGAGCCCTGCGACCGTGCTGACCTGTAATACGCAGAGATTAGAATCTGAAATAGATTCTCACAATCCTCAATGAACATCAACTCACATCTGCCCTGAGCAGTTTCCAGTTGACTGTTCATGTTTATGGAAATTGGAATCTGTTCCAATACAGGCAAACATTGACAGGCAATCAGTGTAAAGGCGTATCAGGCTGTTTACTGACCCTGACCAGCCCCGCTAACTGGTTACCCATTACCCATTCCTCTAGTGATGCATACACTTCTTGTTTCTACCAGGTATTGTGGCAGGTTTGCAATAAAACATGGAATCAATGGAGTGGACAGAGACAGTGTTAGCACATGAGTGGGACGGCTCAGCGGTCGACGCTGCGGCCCCTCAGTGCCAGCGATCCAGGTTCGATTCCAACCTTGGGTGACTGTCTGTGTACACATTCTCCCCAGGACTGGGTTTCCCCAAAGATGTGCAGTCTGGGTGGATTGGCCACAGGAAGTGCAGGGTTACAGGGATAGGGTGGGAAGCGTCTGGGTGGGTTCCCTTCAGAGGGTTGCAGTGGGCTCAATGGGCCAAATGGCCTGCTTTCACATTGTAGGGATCCCAAGTTGTACACTGAGGAGAACTGAAACTGCAGATTCCATGTGGAAGGGGAGATTAGGCGGGCACAGCGACAGCAATGGAGTGGCGCATTAAATGTTAGTTTTGGGGGTTTCGGGAATTTCCTGTGGGGAGGGAAAGGGGCTGGTGGGTGAAGGGAATGAAGGTGAATATCACACTGCAGTGGTAATGGGGTCTTTGTCATGACTTCATGGGGCATGAAGCTACTTCACAGCCAAACAGTTATTTTTGAGGTGCAGCCATGATTGTCTGACACGAAAGCGATACTCAAGAGGGGAACAGCAAGATCCCACATTTAGCAACCTGACAAGAACCAGATAACGGCCATTCATGATTGCAGCTTTCGGCTCAACATTGACCAAGTTGCAAAACCGTTTTGGGGTACTGTGCCTCACTTCAACACACATCACTCACTGAACACAGTACATCCAACCATGCACATTCCCTCAGCACTGACCCTCCGACAGTGTAGCACTCCCTCAGTACTGACCCTCTGACAGTGCGGCACTCCCTCAGTACTGACCCACTGACAGTGCAGCACTCCCTCAGTACTGACCCACTGACAGTGCAGCACTCCCTCAGTACTGATCCTCTGACAGTGCAGCACTCCCTCAGTACTGACCCTCCGACAGTGCGGCACTCCCTCAGTACTGACCCTCTGACAGTGCAGCGCTCCCTCAGTACTCACCCTCTGACAGTGCGGCACTCCCTCAGTACTGACCCTCTGACAGTGCGGCACTCCCTCAGTACTGACCCTCTGACAGTGCGGCACTCCCTCAGTACTGACCCTCTGACAGTGTGGCACTCCCTCAGTACTGACCCTCTGACAGTGCGGCACTCCCTCAGTACTGACCCTCTGACAGTGCGGCACTCCCTCAGTACTGACCCTCTGACAGTGTGGCACTCCCTCAGTACTGACCCTCTGACAGTGCGGCGCTCCCTCAGTACTGATCCTCTGACAGTGCAGCACTCCCTCAGTACTGACCCTCTGACAGTGCAGCACTCCCTCAGTACTGACCCTCTGACAGTGCGGCACTCCCTCAGTACTGACCCTCTGACAGTGCGGCACTCCCACAGTACTGACCCTCTGACAGTGCAGCACTCCCTCAGTACTGACCCTCTGACAGTGCGGCACTCCCACAGTACTGACCCTCTGACAGTGTGACACTCCCTCAGTACTGACCCTCTGACAGTGTGCACTCCCTCAGTACTGACCCTCTGACAGTGCGGCACTCCCTCAGTACTGACCCTCTGACAGTGCAGCACTCCCTCAGTACTGACCCTCTGACAGTGCGGCACTCCCTCAGTACTGACCCTCTGACAGTGCGGCACTCCCTCAGTACTGACCCTCTGACAGTGCGGCACTCCCTCAGTACTGACCCTCTGACAGTGCGGCACTCCCACAGTACTGACCCTCTGACAGTGCAGCACTCCCTCAGTACTGACCCTCTGACAGTGTGGCACTCCCTCAGTACTGACCCTCTGACAGTGCGGCACTCCCTCAGTACTGACCCTCTGACAGTGTGGCACTCCCTCAGTACTGACCCTCTGACAGTGCGGCATTCCCTCAGTACTGACCCTCTGACAGTGTGGCACTCCATCAGTACTGACCCTCTGACAGTGCGGCACTCCCTCAGTACTGACTCCCTGACAGTGCGGCACTCCCTCAGTACTGACCCTCTGACAGTGCGACACTCCCTCAGTACTGACCCTCTGACAGTGCGGCACTCCATCTGTACTGACCCTCTGACAGTGCAGCGCTCCGTCAGTACTGACCCTCTGACAGTGCGGCATTCCCTCAGTACTGACCCTCTGACAGTGCGGCACTCCCTCAGTACTGACCCTCTGACAGTGCGGCACTCCCTCAGTACTGACCCTCTGACAGTGGGTAAATGAGTCTGATTTTAAAATCTTCAGGTATTACCTGAGATTACATGTTGGACTAAGGATGTAAAAAAGTCCATTCGGCCCAACATTACTGCCAGCAGGAGCACTGCAATGCCCCTCCCTCCATCCTCCCCTCCAATTTGGTGGCCCAGCGTCTCATTGTCCACCGTGTGCATTCTTTGGGTAAAATTGTTACAGCTGTAGACAAGGTCAGAGACAGCAGCAAATCAGCGGGGGGTGGGAGTGTGGGTAAAATTAGAGATGGCGTGTGGGGCGCAGAACTTTAGCGGGGTCATGAGAAAAGGAGACAGGTGTAGGCCATTCGGCCCATTGAGCCTTCCTGCCGCCATTCAGCAGAATCATGGGTGTTCTGACTGCGGCCTTTATTCGCTTTGACCCCATCTCCAAGAAGAGTTGATTGCCTTGTCAGTGAACAAGCAGACTGGGGCCGAGCACCATCCTGGCTGGCACAGTGGCTCAGTGGTTAGCACAGCTGCCTCAAAGCGTGAGGGGCCTGGGTTCGATTCCACCCCGGGGTGACTGTCTGTGTGTAGTTTGCACTTTCTCCCCGTGCCTGTGCGGGTTTCCTCTGGGTGCTCCGATTTCCTCCCACAGTCCAAAGATTTGCAGGGTAGGTGGGTTGGCCACGTTAAATTACCTGTGGTGTTCAGGGATTTGTAGATTAGGGGTAATGGGTCAGGGTGGGAGGGTCTGAGGGTCGGTATGGACTTGTTGGGCCGAAGGGGCTGCTTCCACACTGTAGGGATTCTGATAGTCTAATTCAAAGGGTGGTTAAAAGATAAGCATTCTCAGGCCCAAATATCCATGGGTACAGGAGCTAGTTGGAGATTTGACAACTGAGGGCAGGGGCATGGGATGTGAAGCGAAGGCACAAAGAGGCATCAGGGGAACAGAATATCAGAAAAGATGTCAGGGCTCCTATGTGGGACTTCTGTAGTGTGCCAACCCCTGGGCGAGGAGGCCAAGTCCCAGCTGCTCCAGAAGTGTATGATAACATGGCTAATTCGCAGAATAAGTTAATTTAAAAAAAAGAATGAACAGTGTGGCCCTTTTGCCGCAAAATGGCAGTGTCCCAACCTCTGGACTGGGATGCCTGGGTTCACGTCTCACCTGCTCCAGAAGTGCGCGATGACATCTTGGAACGGGCTGATTAGAAAGGTAGGCTAAATTTAACAAAACGACGAAAGCATGTCTGCTCCATTCTTATTCCTGAAGCCAGGAACACACTTTAGCACCATGCAGTCCTCCTGAAGCCTGGCTTTGAGACAACCACACAGTCACTATATCGTCCCGTTCCTCACATAGCAAGGTATGAGTCGTGGCAGGGGTGAAAAAACAGCATGTATTAATTTGGACAAGAGTTCCTGGGTGAGAGCACAGCACTAATGCACAGTCTGGTGAGTGCATTATCCTGGACCATTCATTGAGGGCCTGGCTTTTCAATGGCATGGAAGGTTCACCATGCTCCACCGGAACTTAATTGAGGGGTTAGAATAACAGATAGCCAGGTGAGAGTTACAGGCTTCTTTATATATACAATACTGGATAATCTACAAATCTTTAAATAAACTATAAAATCTACAATAATCTATAAAACTCTATTTCGACGACACTTGGAATATTATGTTCAGTTCTGGTCACCTCATTATAGGAAAGATGTAGAAGCTTTAGAGAGGGTGCAGAGGAGATTTACCAGGATGCTGCCTGGACTGGAGGGCAGGTCTTATGAGGAAAGGTGGAGGGAGCTCAGGCTTTTCTTATTGGAGCGAAGAAGGATGAGAAATGACTTGATAGAGGTGTACAAGATGATGAGAGGCATAGATAGAATGGATAGCCAGAGACTTTTTCCCAGGGTGGAAATTACTATTACAAGGGGGCATAATTTTAGGGTGACTGGAGGAAGGTGTAGGAGAAATGGCAGAGGTAGGTTCTTCATACAAAGAGTGGTGGGTGTGTGGAATGCACTGTCGGCAATGACTGTGGAGCTTTTCAGACTTTTAAGCAATTCTTGGATCAGCACATGGAGGACAGTGAAACGTAGGGTATGCAGGGTAGATTGATCTTAGTAGGACTATAGGTTGGCACAACATTGTAGGCCGAAGGGCCTGTACTGTGTACTGTTCTATGTTCTAACCCGGGAGTGAGTTCCAGACTGGAATCTAATCAAGGGGTTCAGATTGGTTATAAATAGAATAACAGATGTCTGGGAGTGAGTTACACAGTGGAATCTATTCGAGGGGTTCGGATGGTTTATATATAGAATAATGGATACCCGGGAGTGAGTTACAGACTGGAATCTAATCGAGGGGCTCAGATGGTTTATATATAGAATAATGGATACCTGGGAGTGAGTTACAGACTGGAATCTAATCGAGGGGTTCGGATGGTTTATATATAGAATAATGGATACCTGGGAGTGAGTTACAGACTGGAATCTATTCGAGGGGTTCGGATGGTTTATATATAGAATAATGGATACCTGGGAGTGAGTTACAGACTGGAATCTATTCGAGGGGTTCGGATGGTTTATATATAGAATAATGGATACCTGGGGGTGAGTTACAGACTGGAATCTATTCGAGGGGTTCGGATGGTTTATATATAGAATAATGGATACCTGGGGGTGAGTTACAGACTGGAATCTATTCGAGGGGTTCGGATGGTTTATGTATAGAATAATGGATACCTGGGAGTGAGTTACAGACTGGAATCTAATCGAGGGGTTCGGATGGTTTATGTATAGAATAATGGATACCTGGGAGTGAGTTACAGACTGGAATCTAATCGAGGGGTTCGGATGGTTTATGTATAGAATAATGGATACCTGGGAGTGAGTTACAGACTGGAATCTAATCGAGGGGTTCGGATGGTTTATGTATAGAATAATGGATACGGGGGGGGGGGGGGGTGAGGTACAGACTGGAATTTAATTGAGGGGTTTAGGTGGTTTGTATATAGAAACAGGTTTGATTCCATCCTCGGGTGGCTAACTGTGTGGAGTTTGTACATTCTCTCCATGTCTGTGGGGGTTTCCTCCCACAGTCCAAAGCAATGCAGGCTAGGTGGATTCGCCATGCTAAATTGACCACACAGTGTCCAGGGATGTGTAGGCTCGCTGGGTTAGCAGATTACATGGATAGGGTAGAGGGTGGGTCTGGGTGGGATGCTCTTTGGCGAGGTTGGTGCATACTTGATGGGCTGAATGGCCTGTTTCTGCACGGCATGGCTGATCCGACATTCCTCCTATCGGCTTTTCTGCCCTTTCCCCAAAACCCACGATTTCCTTGCTGATGAAGAATCCATCTACCTCACCCCTTAAACTCACAAGGACTCTTCCCAGCTTGCCGTTCCCCAACCTCTAACCCCAAACCCCAGGGCAGGGAGTTCCAAACACTTCCAAACAACCCTCAGAGAGAACACGGCTCTTTGGAGCAAACGCAGGGCTGACAGGCTGCAATGCTCGGTGCTGGCACTGTAGGAGGGTGTGACCTGGCCGCAAATTCCCAGGCGGCACAGGGTGTCACAATGCTGGCAAAACAACAATGCCACATGTACCAACCCTACCCCAGCCCTCCCTCCTCCTCCCCCCCATCACACCACCTCCAGGGCAATATCAACAGGGCATATGGGACTGTTAGCAATGCAAACTCCCAGCTGAGAGGCAAGTGTGTATGTGTGTGTGTGTGTGTGTGTGAGAGAGAGAGAGTGTGTGTGTATACTGGATGGCATTCACACAGCCAATTCCCCTTCTTTCTCAATAGGCCCTGAACTAATCTGACTTGTCCTTATATTCCATGCAAACCCAGATGTGTGTGTGTGCTCACATAGAGCTCCTTAGCCCTGAGAAGCTGAACAACAGCTAGACACAGTCAAAGAAAGCGTGCGAGACAGAGGAAGATCTCTCTCTCTCTCTCTGCCTTGCTCCCTGACACTCCCCTCCACCCGCCCCCTTTACCTGCTCATTCTCCTGCATGGAAGCGGCGAGAGGCAGCCCGTCCGCCACCCGGGCGATCATGGTCATCAGGATCATGCTGCTGCTGGGGGAGTGTAGGAGAGATGGAGAGAGGGAAGGTGTCAGAGAGAGAGAGCAAACAGCGGCCGTACGGAAACTCTGGGAGCCCCAGGGACACACTGACTGACGTGGCTCATTCCACGCTGCAGCTCCGCGTCAGCACCTCCCCTCAGCCTGAGGGGGCAGGGACACACAGGGAGGGAGGGGCAGGGAGAGAGAGGAGGGGCAGGAGGGAGAGAGGAAGGGGAGGGAGAGAGGGAAGGGAGAGAGAGGAGGGGCAGGAGGGAGAGAGGAGGGGCAGGGAGAGAGAGAGGAGGGAGAGAGGGAGGGAAGGGAGAGAGAGGAGGGGCAGGAGGGAGAAGAGGAGGGGCAGGATGCAGAGAGGGGGAGGGACAGAAAGGAGAGTGGAAGGGCAGTAGGTAGATAGGAGGGAGAAGAAGGGTAGGAGGGAGAGAGGGAGGGTAGGAGGGAGAGAGGGAGGGCAGGAGGGAGAACAGGATGAGCAGGGAGAGGAGGGGCAGAAAGCAGAGAGGGAGAGAGAGGAGGGGAAGGAGGGAGGGCAGAAAGCAGAGTGGGAGAGAGGAAGGGCAGTAGGTAGATAGGAGGGAGGGCAGGAGGGAGAAGAGGATAGGCAGGGAGAGAGGAGGGGCAGAAAGCAGAGAGGGAGAGAGAGGAGGGGAAGGAGGGAGGGGCAGAAAGCAGAGTGGGAGAGAGGAAGGGCAGTAGGTAGATAGGAGGGAAAGGAGGGAGGGCAGGAGGGAGAAGAGGATAGGCAGGGAGAGAGGAGGGGCAGAAAGCAGAGAGGGAGAGAGGAGGGGAAGGAGGGAGGGCAGGAGGGAGAAGAGGAGGGGCATGGAGAGAGGAGGGGCAGAAAGCAGAGAGGAGGGGAAGAGGCAGAGATAGAGCGAGAGAGGAGGGGCAGGAGGGAGAGAGGAGGGGCAGGAGGCAGAGTGGGAGGGCAAGAAGGGGAGAGCAGGGTCAGCGGCAGAGATGGAGAGAGCAGGGGCAGGACAGAGAGAGGAGGGTCAGGAGCATAAATGGTGGTGGAGGGAGAGGGGCAAGAGGAAGAGGGGCGGGATGGAGGGCAGAGAGGAAGAAGGATAGAAGAGGGAGTGAAAGTGAGGAAGCAGGAGGAAGAGGGGGGGGGAAGGAAGGGGCTCAAAGGAGAGGGGGCAAAAGGGAGGAGTCGGGAGTTTGGAGGGGAGAAGGGAGAGAGAGGATGGAGGGAAGAGGGATAGAGGAGGGGGGGCAAGAGAGAGAAAGATGGGGGCAGGAAGGAGAGACAGGGCAGGAGGGTGCAAGAGAGACGGAGAGATGGGTAAAGGAGAAAGAGGAGGGAGAAGTGGGGACAGAGAGGAGTGAGGGTGGAGAGGGATAGAGGAGGGAGTGAGAGTGAGGGGTCAGGAATGAGAAGGGGGGGTGAAAGAAAGGGCTCAGAGGAGACTGGGCTGGGGAGAAGGGAGGGGTGGGGGGTTTGGAGAGGGAGAAAGGAGAGAGAGAGGACAGAGGGGAGAGGTATAGAGGAGGACAAGGGAGAGGAGGGAGAGAAGAAAAGAGTTGCGGTGGAGAGAGAGAGAGAGAAGGCAGTGGAGAGGCAGATGGGACAGAGAGATGGGGCAGGAGAAGGACAGGGGGTGCAGGAGAGGGGCAAGAGAAACAGAGAGGGGGGTACAGGAGAAAAGGGTTTCAGGGAGGGGGGTGTCAGGAGGGAGTGGGCCATGAGAAAAGCTCCCCCGACTGGCCGACCTTGAGCCTGCCCTGCCAATAGATACTGTCACACAGCAGGTGTCCTGGTCAAATGCCAGTTGCATCCTGCAGGTTCCTGAGCTGACAGTGACGTGGCAAGGTGGGCCCACACTTTGCCCTTTCAAACTAACGCTTGCAGAAGGTTCGATGCGAATCGAGGTGCTTTTGTTGGTGTTTATGTTCAGGTGGGTGTCTGTAAACCATCGGCCCGACTAGGGGATCCCGCACCCCTCTGAGACCACCGATAAGAGAGAAAGCACACAACGTGACGATGATAAAAGTGGGAGCAATCTCAGTTTTATTTCACACTGTTACACTGAATTGCCTGGATGATTGCAGCCCCAAAAATACTTGAGCATATTGACACTGTCCAGGAGAAAACAGCCCTAGGATTGACGTTACATCCTGAACCATCCCCTCCCACCCCCACCAACGCTCCGTGGCAGCAGCGTGTACCATCTATAAGATGCTCTGCAGAAATTCACCAAAGATCCTCAGACAGCACCCTCCGAACCCCCGACCACTTCTGTCTCACGCAGAAGATAGATGGAAACACCCCACCATCTGCAAGTTCCCCCTCAGATCCACTCGCCATCCCTGCTTGGAAATATGTCAGCGTTCCTTCACTGTCAGCGGGCCAAAATCCTGGAATTCCCTCCTTCGGGGCATTGCGGGTCGACCCACAGCGACAGTGCAAGATGGCAGCTCACCCTCACCCACCTTCTCAGACAGGGGGCAACTAGGGCAGTAAAATGCTGGCCTGGCTAGTGACTTCTGCCAGATTAACTGGCATGTGCCTGATCCACTCCACACTGACGCCATGCTCCGAATGGGGCAGGGGCCAAGTCACAATGCTTCCTGACGGTACCGAAGAGGGATGTGGATGGGAGGGTGGCATTCCCCAGCACTCCCTTTTTCCCTGTATCCCTCCCCGGCCTCCAACACTGGTGGTGGATAGACTGGATAGAGTTAGACATTGGCGTAATCCCGCCCCGACCATGCCCGTACCCACTGGAGGGGCTTGTGAGGGTGTGTGGGCTGGGGAGGAACTTGGCAATTGAGTCCTGCATTTGTGTGGTGCCTCCTGCGCGGAAACAAGGCACTCAGGACCCATGGGGAGAAACTGGCCAGCCCTGGCCAAAAGGGTGTCATCACCAGAGGTCGGAGGCTGATCGACACATTGGGTTACAAGCTGCACCTCACAGGAGATGGTCTGGGGTGGAAGGTGGGGGCGGCGGGGAGGGGAAAGGGTTAACTACAGATCCATGGAATTGCTGGGCGGAGAGGTTGGCGAGGGGGCAAAAGCAGGAGCCAGGGCCGGGAGTCGGGGTGACAGTGAATTGAGGTGGCCTGCTGTTAGCGGGCCCGTGTTAAACATTTTCCCCTCGGGGGGTGGGGGGGGGGGGGCGGTGGGTGTGCAGTAGCCCAGCTCTGAGCAGTCACATGTTTTCATTCCCGTAGGGGCCAGGACCCGGTGCCAGTCCGTCTGCAGTTTTCTCAGGTGGTCTGCCGTCTGCATGCTGTTGTCCCGGGCTTGATGGATGGACAGTCAGATTCACCACCATTGCCCTGCAGCTGACGGGCCGCTTCCTCTGTCCTCACGCTCCCCGGCCTAGGGCGCTCCTCGATTCCTGAACAAAGACATGCCAAGGCCTCCGGTTGGAGGCGATGGTCGAAAGAACCAGCCGAAGGTGGAAGGGAAGGGTCAGAACGTAGGGTTGCAGTCTATAACAAGTCATATTTCCTGGTTTTACTGTAGACTGCAGTCAGTTCACTGGTGCCACTTCATCCCAGTGTGGGCCTGATGGTGTGAATTTTGCTGTGTGTGTCTGTGCCTGTCACAGTGTGTTCTGTCTTTGTGTGTGTGTGTGTGTGTGTGTGTGTGTGTGTGTGTGTGTGTGTGTGTGTGTCCATATCTGCGTGAGAGTGTGTGTGTCCATATCTGCGTGAGAGTGTCTGTGTGTGTGTGTGTGTGTGTGTCCATATCTGCGTGAGAGTGTGTGTGTGTGTGTCCATATCTGCGTGAGAGTGTGTGTGTGTGTGTCCATATCTGCGTGAGAGTGTGTGTGTGTGTCGTTCAGTTCCTACTATCTCTGACTGAGTGTGTGTGTGTGTGAACATAGAACATAGAACAGTACAGCACAGAACAGGCCCTTCAGCCCACGATGTTGTGCCGACCATTGATCCTCATGTATGCACCCTCAAATTTCTGTGACCATATACATGCCCAGCAGTCTCTTAAATGACCCCAATGACCTTGCTTCCACAACTGCTGCTGGCAACGCATTCCATGCTCTCACAACTCTCTGTGTAAAGAACCCGCCTCTGACATTCCCTCTATACTTTCCACCAACCAGCTTAAAACTATGACCCCTCATGCCAGCCATTTCTGCCCTGGGAAATAGTCTCTGGCTATCAACTCTATCTATGCCTCTCATTATCTTGTATACCTCAATTAGTGTGTGTGTGTGTGTTTGTGTGTGTGTGTTTGTGAGTGTGTGTTTGTGAGTGTGTGTGTTTGTGAGTGTGTGTTTGTGTGTGTGTGTTTGTGAGTGTGTGTGTGAGAGTGTGTGTGTGAGAGTGTGTGTGTGAGAGTGTGTGTGTGTGTGTGTGTGTGAGTGTGTTTGTGTGAGTGTGTTTGTGTGAGTGTGTGTGTGTGAGTGTGTGTTTGTGAGTGTGTGTTTGTGAGTGTGTGTGTTTGTGAGTGTGTGAGTGTGTGTTTGTGTGTGTGTGTGAGTGTGTGGAGGTGGAAGGGAGGGGTGTGGTGTTTCCTTCTCCCACTCCTTTTTGATCTCTTGTGCCACTGGGGTGCCCACCTAGTTGGAGTTGGCCCGGCGTTGGGACATGCCCTTCAGCAGAGGGGAGAAGATGGAGGGCCGCCTCTCCTCCTGGACCCTGGCTGCTGCCCTCCTCGGTGCCAGTCCCGGAGGCAGGTGTGCCCGCTGCTCGTCCATACGCTGTTCCTGCATTCGCTGTAGCAGGTCGAAGAGAGCCTGGGTGCTGTAAGCTGGAGGGTCACAGCGCTGGTCCTCAATACGTGCACTGGCAGACTGCAGGGGGACAGGGTGGGGGGGGGGGGGGGGGTGCAGAAAGAGAAATGGGGTGGGGGGCAGAGAAAACAAACGACATGCCGTCATGCTCAATATCATTCCCCTGGCTCTGGCATGCCTCACCGCCTTTCCCCTCCTCCCAACAAACTTGCATGGGGGCATCTGATGGCATGTCTGCAAAGTCCTGAGCTCAAACCCCCTCCTCTCGCACCCACCCAATCCAGACAGAGAGAGACCCTCAGCTGCTCTCGGTGCTGTGCCTGCCCAGAGCAGTGGGTGCGCTAACCTCCCCTCGACCCATTTGGTTGCCCCTCTTGGGCAAAATCTGGGGCTGAGCTATTTGACTCGGTGGGGCATCACAGCCCAGCCACCACAACCGCCCCACCCTCCTCCCAAAGCCCACCCCTTTCCTGGGTTCCCACAACCCTCCTCCTGTTCAGAAAGGGTGGAGGTGGGGGTGTGGGATATTGATTTGCTGGGGGTAATCGAGCAGAGCTGGAGCTTGGTGGGGGGAGGTTGTGTGTTAGGGTTGCTACAGATGTGTCGGGGGTGGGGGAGGTCTCCAATTGGCCAGCTCCTTCCGAGTGTAAGTAGTGCAGGCCTCTCCCTCTCCCGCACTGTGAGACCTGCTGGGGTGTTCCCAAAAAACCCCTCAACACCCCATCCTCAAATCTCACCCCTATTCCCCACCCCTCCCTACACCCCCATGCTGGAGTAAACAAGGAACTGTACAGCACAGGAACAGGCCCTTTGGCCTACCAAGTCTGTGCCGGCACATGCCACCTTTCTAAACTAAAACCTTTTTGCTTTCTACATGGTCCGTATTCCTCTGTTCCCTGGTTATTGCATTATCTCTCAAGATGCCTCTTAAATGTTGCTATTGTATCTGTCTCCAACACCTCCTCTGGCAGTGTATTCCAGGCAAAAAAATTACCCCTCACATCTCCTTTAAACTTTACCCACTTTACCCTTAAACCTACACCGTTTGGTAGTTGACGTTTCCACCCCGGAACAAAGACTTCGCCTGTCCATTCGATCCCTGTCTTTCGTAATTTTTGTGAATCTCTCGGCCTCCGACCTTCAAGCGAAAACGAACCAAGTTTGCCCAATCTCTCCCCACTATGTCCTGGTAAACTGTTTCTGTGCTCTTTCCGAAGCCTCCCCATCCTTCAGGAACTGCACACGGTATTCCGAAGGTGGATGAACTAACGCTGCGATGTGACTTACACATTTTTATACTCAGTGCTGTGACCAGTGAATGCCATATGCCTTCTTGACCAGCTACTCCACCTGTATGCCCAGATCCCTCTGTGTGCTATAACAAGGTGTAGAGCTGGATGGACACAGCAGGCCAGGCAGCATCAGAGGAGCAGAAAAGCTGACGTTTCGGGTCTAGACCCTTCTACAGAAATGGGGGAGGGAAGGCGGCTCTGAAGTAAATAGAGAGAGGAGGAGGCGATGATAGAAAGGTGGGTAGAGGAGCAGATAGGTGGAAGAGAAGACAGACAGGTCAAGGAGGCGTGGATGACCCAGGAGGTGGATGTAGGTAGGCAGTTGGCATGGAGGTTGGTCAGTGAGGGGAGGGGGGGGGTGGAGTAGGTGTGAGAAAAGGTGGACAGGCCAAGAATGCGGGGACGAGATGGGCTGGTCTTGGGTTGAGGTTGGGGGCGAGGAGATTTTGAAGCTTGTAAAAGTCCACACCTTGTTACCTCAGGCTCCAGCATCGGCAGTTCCTACTATCCCTCTGACTGCTGATGCTGCTAAGGGTTCTGACTTTGACTGAATGCTGTCACTCCCCAGCAAAAGGCCATAGCAAGGACTCCTCTGAGCACCTCACATCCCACCTCAGATAGTGATGACCGCCAACACTGCAGGAATAAACAGGGCTTTTCCTTTCACCTTATCACAGGGACAACCTGAGTGAAATATGCAAAATTCTTGATGGTGGAGATGTTGTTTCCCCTTGTGTGAGGGGCTAGGGCCACATGGCATCATCTCAGGGGAAGGGGGGATGTCGCACATTTCAGAGAGAGAGGTGAGGAGGAACTTCTCTAAGTGGGGGTAGTGAATCTGTGGAATTCTTTACTGTAGAGCGCTATTGAGGCTGGGGCATTGAGCCTGTTCAAGGCTGAGACAGACAGATTTTCAATCAGTGAAGGAATCAAGATGGGAGAGGTTGATCATTCCATTTCTCTCTCCATATCCCTTGATCGCTTTAGCCCAAGGGTCATGCCCAACTCCCTCGAATACACCTAATGAACTGGCCTCAACAGCTTCCTGTGGGAGAAAATTCCACAGGTTCACAGCTCTCTGGGTGAAGAAATTCATCCCCATCTCAGTCCTGAATGGCTTACCCCTTATTCTTTGACTGTCACCCCCAGTTCTGGGCTCCCCCAACAATGGGAACATTCTTCTTGCATCTGTCCTGGCCAGCCCCATCAGGACTTTTTTATGTTTCTACGAGATCCCCCCTTCATTATTCTAAGTTCCAGTGAGTACAAGCCCAGTGAAGCCAGTCTTTCCTCACACGTCAGTCCTGCCATCCTGGGAATCAGTCTGGTGAACATTCCACGGACTCTGTCAATACCAGGAATGCCTTTCCTCAGAGTGGCAGACTGAAACAGCACACACTACTGAGGTGTGACCTCACCAAAGCCCTGCGTAACTGCAGCAAATAGACAATCACCTACTTCTGCACCGACATCTAATGGCAAGTGAGCCCTCCGTAGCCAAAGAGAAGGATGACAGGACAAAAGAAGAGATCAATGACAAAAAAATAACGCAAGAGGTGCTTGGAACGGATGTGATGCCAACTGAAAGAACCAACGTTTCTGCATTAGTTGTGTCTAGTGGTATTATCGTTAGACTATTAACTCAGAGACCCAGGTAATGTTCTGGGTGCCCCCCTCCCCGGTTCAAATTCCGCCACAGCAGATGATGGAATTTGAATTCAATAAATGTCTGGAGTCTAAATGATGACCATGAATCCATTGGCGATTTGTGGAAAAACTCATCTGGTTCACTAATGCTCCTCAGGGAAGGAAACTGCCATCCTTACCTGGTCTGGCCTGTAAGTGACTCCAGACCCACAGCAATGTGGTTGACTCTAGACTTCCCTCTGAAATGCCCTGGTTGACCACTCGCTTGTAACTTCCCATTGCAAGGCCCCACAGAAGGAATGAAGACAGACTCACCTCCCAGCTTATGGCAAGAGGACTGCAGCAGATCAAGAAGGCAACTCTCCACCACCTTCTCAGAGGCAACTAGAGACGGGGCAGTGAACACCGGCCCAGCTGGTGACACCGATCTCATGAGTGAATTAAAAATAATTGACTCCTGAGGGTCTTCCATTGACAGTGTGGCATGAAGGCCATTCAAGGAGTCAATGTTCCATAGACCTAACTATGAAATCAGGTAATGTCCACACATACAACTCCTCCAACCCATAACCATCCATTGTCTTTGGCCTCAAACACTTTCTGTGGTAGAGAATTCCACAGGCTCCCCACTGTCCGAGTGAAGACATCTCTCCTCCCCTTAGTCCTCAATGGTCTACGTTGTATGCTCATGCTGTGTCCTTGGTTCTAGACTCTCCGTTCATCATGAATGTCCTTCCTGTATTTGCCCTATCTATCCCTGTCAGAATTTTATAGGTTTTTATGACACTCCCCCACTTAATTTAGGGTCCATAATCCTAACTGTTACCACTGGTCCCTTCCAGGCCAGTCAGACTGGGTGGAGACAGCAGGCCTATCTTCTCTGGAGAGCAGGAGTGAGTGAACGAGGAACTGAAGCAGAGAATTTCACTCCAAACTGGAATCAATAGATCCACTGCAGTATCAAATTCATTAAAAGTGGAGAAATTGGATTTTGGAGATGACCTTGGAGAATTGGAGCCCCCTTCTGTGTCAGCTATTTTTTTTGGAGAAAAACACAAAAATCTGAGGCTTGACAGCTGCAGCAGTTCATGCCCATTCCCACTCACTGTGTTCACAGTTTAGAGCCGTAGAGGTCTACAGCATGGAATCAAGCCCCAGCTTGCCCATGCAGCCCAGTTTTCACAATTTAAGCTTGTCCCATTTATCTGCGTTTCATCCATATCCCTCCATACCTGCCCATCCATGCATCTGTCTAAGAGATAGTAGGAACTGCAGATGCTGGAGAATCTGAGATAACAAGGTGTAGAGCTGGATGAACACAGCAGGCCAAGCAGCATCAGAGGAGCCGGGAGGCTGATGTTTTGGGCCTAGACCCTTCTTCAGAAATGGGGAAAGGGGAAGGAAGGCGTATCTGAAATAAATAGGGAGAGAGGGGGAGGCGGATAGAAGATGGATAGAGGAGAAGATAGGTGGAGAGGAGACAGACAGGTCAAAGAGGTGGGGATGGAGCCAGTAAAGGTGAGTGTAGGTGGGGAGGTAGGAAAGAGATAGGTCAGTCCAGGGAGGACGGACAGGTCAAGGGGGTGGGATTTCATAAGATTCAAAATCTCCCCTCCCACACTGCATCCCAAAACCAGCCCAAATCATCGCGCCTCCCCAACCTGTACTTCCTCCCACCTCAAGCCCCACCCCCTCTCCTACCTACTAGTCTCAGCCTGCCCCCTTGTGTGGGAAAAAAAAATGCCCATCTGCACCCTTTTGCATCTCTCCTCTCTCACTTTAAACCCATGCCCTCTAGTTTTGGATTCTCCCACCATTTGGAAAAGCTGACGGCTTTCTGCCTTATCCATGCCTCTCATGATTTTATCCACCTCTGCAAAGAGACCTCTCAGTCTCCTACACTCCAGGGGAAGAGGTCCCAGCCTATCCATCCTCTCCTCATAATTCAAACACCTCTCCAAACACCTTTCAATACCAGGACCAATTGTCAGTAAGTGATAGTCACGTCCAGTTACAAAGTGTCATGTGGAATGTTCAGCCTGTTCAGTCCATCTCCTCCGTGCTGGCCCTAGCTCTGCCCTTTCTCAATGAACTCCAGTAACAAATCCTTCCATCCCCACCTCCTGTGTGGAAAATCAAACTTGCCTTTTGAATGGATTAACAGGACTCTCCACAAGTCCTGCTGAAGTGAGTCCCACATTCTCAACCCTATCCTTCTAAAGTCATTTCTCCTGGATAACCATTGGAGCTATTAATGATGACCTTATATTGTCACTTCCTGGTTTTGGTACTCACCTCCCTCATCCATTGCACCTTCCAATGCACCACTAGACATATCCCCATATCTATCCTCACACATGTACTCACTCACTCACTCACACACACATGCATACACCTCCCAGTCATAGAGATGTACAGCACAGAAACTAGACCCTTCGGCCCAACTTGTCCATAAGACCATAAGACACAGGAGTGGAAGTAAGGCCATTCGGCCCATCGAGTCCATGCTGACCCAATATCCTAAATGAATCTAGTCCCATTTGCCCCACATCCCTCGAAACTCTTCCTGTTCACTTGGCTCGTTCTGGTGAAATGTCTTCAGCTTAACACTCCATCCCGCTTGCAGTGAAGACAATGTTATGTTCATGTTAATCATAAACAGCAAACAGACCCACAACACATTACTTAGACGGACGGAACACTGTCCTATATTGCAAAGGGAATGGTATACAGCACAGGGGTGTGTTTGTACAGGGCTGTGGTGCGGCCACATTCAGTGCAGTGCACAGCTTTGGTGTCCCTGACCCAGGGCTCCAATTGGAAGGTAATCGTTCCAGCAATACAGCCCGAAGGATGCACTGAGGCATCCCTTAGATGTCCCAGCACACTATCAGCAGAAATTGGTAGATAGGGCGGTTAAAAAGATGCTTGGCACACTTGCCTTCATTGCTCAGTCCTTTGAGTTTAGGAGTCAGGATGTCACGTGGAGGTTGTGCAGGACATTGGTGAGGCCTCTTCTCGAGCACTGTGTCCAGTTCTGGTCGCCCAGTTATAGGAAGGATATTACTAAGCTGGGGAGGGTTCAGATGGGATTTACCAGGATATTGCCAGGAACATAGGGCTTGAGTTATAAGGAGAGGCTGGATAGGCTAGGACCGTTTTCATTGGAGCAGACGAGGTTGAGAGGTGACCGTACAGTGGTTTATAAAATCATGAGAACTACAGAGAAGGGGAATGGCAGGTATTTTTCCCCTAGGGTGGGGGATTTCAATACTGGGAGACATTTTTAAGGTGAGAGGAGACAGGTTTAAAAACAATCAGGGCAACTTGTTTTACAGACAGAGTGGTTCGTGTGTGGAATGAACTTCCTGAGGAAGTGGTGGGTGTGGGGACAGCTACAATGTTTAAAAGGCATCTGAATGAGTATACGAACAAGAAACACTCACCTGCCAAGCACAGGCAGGTAGGGTTAGTTTAGTTTTGGATTACAGTCAGCATGGATTGGGTGGGACCAAATCTGTTTCTGCGCTGTATGGCTCGATGATGCTATAATGAGGATGTCAATGAATACAGTCCAATGGGATCACACATAGAACATAGAACAGTACAGCACAGAACAGGCCCTTCAGCCCACGATGTTGTGCCGACCATTGATCCTCATGTATGCACCCTCAAATTTCTGTGACCATATGCATGTCCAGCAGTCTCTTAAATGACCCCAATGACCTTGCTTCCACAACTGCTGCTGGCAATGCATTCCATGCTCTCACAACTCTCTGTGTAAAGAACCTGCCTCTGACATCCCCTCTATACTTTCCTCCAACCAGCTTAAAACTATGACCCCTCGTGATAACCATTTCTGCCCTGGGAAATAGTCTCTGGCTATCAACTCTATCTATGCCTCTCATTATCTTGTATACCTCAATTAGGTCCCCTCTCCTCCTCCTTTTCTCCAGTGAAAAGAGTCCGAACTCAGTCAACCTCTCTTCATAAGATAAGCCCTCCAGTCCAGGCAGCATCCTGGTAAACCTCCTCTGAACCCTCTCCAAAGCATCCACATCTTTCCTATAATAGGGCGACCAGAACTGGACACAGTTTGATGTATTGCTTGATACAGTTTGATACACATCATTGTATTGGATGGGATAGCTGGTCTGAGGGGCCCAACCCTGCTCCAAACTCATTCAAACCTCTTTATCCCCCATCAGAAGTTTGAAATATTCAACATTTCCATTCCTCCGACCCAGCCTTACATTTTTCCACACTTCACTCCACCTGTCAAATCTTTGCACAGCTTATCTAGCTCACTTCATAGACGTTCAATCTGAGTTGCCTTCCTATCTATTTCTGTAACATCAGCAAATTTATTTCTCATACATTGAGCACCATCACCCAAGTCAATAAATGCACAGGCAACAGAATAAATTCGCCACCTTCCCTGAAAGTTCTTCTTGGGCTTTGCTGGAGGGATCCTGCTTCAACCTCGGAAATGGTTTTTAAAATTTGCTTGTGGGTTATGGGCATCGCTGGTGAGGCCAGCCTATTGACTGTTCCTCAAGAAAGGAATAATATTTCCTTAACGGTTAAAATGGAAAATCTGCTGGCTGTTAGGTAGATACGGAGACATAGAGAATCAGAGAGCTGAACAGCACAGAAACAGACCCTTCGGTCCAACTTGTCCATGCCGACCAGATCTCCTAAATACATCCAGTCCCATTTGCCAGCATTTGGCCTGTATCCCTCTAAACACTTCCTCTTTATGGACCCACCCAGATGCCTTTTAAATGTTGTAACTGTACCGGCCTCCACCACTTCCTCTGGCAGCTCATTCCATACACGCACTACCCTCTGTGTGAAAAAGTTGCCCCTCAGGTCCCCTTTATATCTTTACTCTCTTACCTTAAACCAATGCCCTCTAGTTTTGGACTCACCTTACCCTGGGGGAAAAGACCTTGACTGTTCACACTATCCACACCCCTTATGATTTTATAAACATCTAGAAAGATACCTTCTGAGCCTCCGACACTGTGGGGAAAATAGCCCCAGTCTATTCAGCCTCAACCTGCAAATCAAATCCTCCAAATCTGGACCACATCCTCATAATTCTTTTCTGCGCCCTTTCAAGTTTCACAACATCTTTCCTACAGCAGGGAGGCCAGAACTGCAGGCAGTGTTCCAAAAGAGGCCTAAACAATATGACAAACTAGTGAATATGTTTGTTTCAGAGGGCGCAGAGACAGGGGGCTCAAAGTTGTACATCGCTCTAAATGACTTTGAAAGAAAAGGATGGAGTGCCATCAGTTTTCACGGCCAACAAATGATCACAAGTTGAACACTCTCCACTGAATTTTAGAATGATAACATTAATGTAAAGTGCAGATTTAAAGTGGTGGCACAAAATCAAGGATTGAGCAAACACAGAAATCACTTTGAGATTCCACTGTCATGGGTACAAGTGGGCCTAGGTTACTAATCACCATGCATACATTATTTTCCTCATGCCTTTCACTTAGTCAATGCCATTAGAGACAAATTATGTTAGAGAAAGCAGGAACGGTAGATGCTGGAGAAACTGAGATAACAAGGTGTGGAGCTGGATGAACACAGCAGGCCGAGCAGCATCAGGGGGGCAGGAAGGCTGACGTTTCGGGCCTAGACCCTCAAATTATGTTTGCTTTTAAATACAATCACCAAGTTAATGAGAGGGCCAGCTTTAATACAACGCCTTCTGGAATTTCTGCAGCTTGTGGGGTGTAGGTAGTGATCAGTGACAGTGAAGGAACGGCGATATATTGGGCGATTCGGCCGTGTAGTAGCTATTTATTAAGTGATGCAGTCGTGTCGAAGTGATGCAGTCACCTCCCATCAATATCCCCAACAATCACCCATCCATTAAATGTAGAGCCACACCAGTGAAGTATTTCCATGACACCTATTACTTAAGATAATGGGTATAACTGAGCATAAACAAAAAAAACACAAGTTGTTGGACATGCTCAGCAGGTCTGGCAGCATCTGTGAAGAAAACAATCCAAATTAATGTTTCAGGTCTGGTCACCCTTCCACTGATTTTTGCTGTCAGACCTGCTGAGCATTTCCAACAACTTGTGTTTTTGTTTCTGATTTACAGCATCCGCTGTTCTTTCGGATTTTATAACTGAACATGAGTTTTTTTTCTCAAAATAATTGACAGCAAAGAAAGAAATCACCCTAAACATAGCTTTGACTGGTTCGGTCAGAGGTAATGTTTTCCAATGCACAATCATATTTTAACTTTCTCCTCTCCCCTTAAAAACTAACTCCCCAACTCATCTTGAAATCCTCACCCCAAGAGCAAAGGCCCTTGACATTCATTTTCTCTATACCCCTCATTATTCATAAAGCTCAACCTCCCGGACTCCAGAGAAAAAAGTCCCAGCCTATTTTTATGTCTCAAGCTCTCCATCCCCGGAAACGTGCCGGTAAATCTTTTCTGCACCTTCTCCTGTTTAGTAATGTCCTTCCGATAACAAGATCGGCACGCTGTACTCCGAAAGAGACCTCATCAACATCCTGTAAAACCTCAGTATGGGGTCCCAGCTCCTATACTCAAAGGTCTGAGCAATGAAGGTAAGCATGCTAAACCCCATCTTAACTACCTGGTGATGCACATTTCAGACAGGTGCATGCATGAACTCGAGGTCTCTATGCTCTATAACGCTACAAAGGACCTAATGTTTGATTGTATAAGTCCTGCCCTTGTTCGTTTTACCAAGGTGCAACACCTCGCATTTATTCAAATGAAACTCCATCTGTCATTCCTAATCCCAATGCCTCAATTGATCAAAAGCTCTTTCTAATCTTAGATAACTTTTTTGCTGCCTAATACACCACCAATTTTGCTGTCACCACAGACCTTCTAACCAGACCTCCTATATTCTCATCCAAATCATTTATATAGATGGAAAACTAAAGTGAACTGAGTACTGATCCCTGGTCACAGGCCTCCAACCCAACAAACAACCTTCTGCCTTTGGTGTGTCATTTCTGAAGAAGGGCCTAGGCCCAAAACGTCAGCTTTCCTGCTCCTCTGATGCTGCTTGGCCTGCTGTGTTCATCCAGCTCTACAGCTTGGTATCTCTTGTCTTCCGCCTTCATCTCCTGTTGCCAAACCAATGATATACCCAGTTGGCAGACTGCGCCTGAATTCAAGCTCGTCAAGTATTTTAAAAATAACTGAAAGATCTGCCAATCCTGTAAATCACAAACAAAAGCAGAAATTGCTGGAAAAGCTCAGCAGGTCTGGCAGCATCCATGGAGAGAAGTTCCGAGGAAGGATCACTTGACCCAAACCATTAACTCCGATTTCTCTCCACAAATGCTGTCGGACCTGCTGAGCTTTCTTCCAGCAATTTCTGTTTCCGTTAGCGAACTACTACATTGGTGACGAGTTTAAAATGTTTCTCTCTGCTTTGCAGCAAAAAGGGGGCTCCAACTCCTGCATGTGGTGGCACGGTGGCTCAGCGGTTAGCACTGCTGCCTCACAGCGCTAGGGACCTAGGTTCGATTCCACTGACTGAGTGGAATTTGTGCATTCTCACTGTGCCTGTGTGCCACAGTCCAAAAATGGGCAGGTTAGGCTGGATTGGCCATGCTGCATTGCCCCATAGTGTGCAGGGATGTTCAGGCTTGTTGGGTTAGCCATGGGGAAATGCAGGGTTACAAGGGTAGGGAGTGTGGGTCTGAGTGGGACGCTCTTTGGAGGGTCATTGTGGGCCAAGTGGCATGGTTCCACATTGTACGGATTCTACGATATGTCCTTAACTGCTCGTTTTTCCTCCTGTCAGTCTGTTTCTCTTCCCAGTTGGCTGGTTTCATAATTGAAATAGCTTCAAGGAAAGGGAGATAGACCCAGTCTGTGATTTCAACAACAGCATCTCAAAAATTCTCTGTTTCACTTATGGAGTGACTGCTCCAGCGTTCCGCCGTCATTAAATTTTCCAGGGCGCTCTGTCAACATTTGCGGGCAAATTTGAGACCGATTAATACAGATCACAAACACTGATCCCTGTGGTCCTTCACAAGTTGCAGCTGCCAAACTGAAATTGTCGCCAGCTTCTTGCTTCCTCACATTGATCAATTCTCTATTAGTGCCAACGTATCACCCACAAACACCATGGGACTTTTCCCTCATGTCGTAAACTTTCATCTGGCATTGAAATGAATGCCTTTTTAATCCAAAGAGAACATTCGCTGGTTCCCCTTTACAGATCCTGCCTGATAAATCCTCATTTCACTCTGATAAGCCAATCAGGCACAATCACACATCTACGATTATAAGTTCAAAAACAGACGTTGCTGGAAAAGCTCGGCAGGTCCAGCAGCGTCTGTGAAGAAAAAAGATCAGAGTTAACATATCGGGTCTAGTGACCCTTAATTAACCCTCTTCTTTTTTCCTTCACAGATGCTGCCCGACCTGCTGAGTTTTTTCGGCAACTTCTGTTTTTGTTCCTGATTTACAGCATCCGCAGTTCTTTGGCTTTTTATTGCGACAGCGGTGCTGACTGAAGACCGCGTGTTATTTCGATTGACCTTTTCTCATTTTAAATGAGTCCTGATGATGAAGGGTAAGTGGGGAGGCCTTAAACTCCGAGTAAAACCCCCAGCCCTTCTGCTTTCTAGAGAAAAGGTCCCCAGCCTATTCAGACCCTCACACCCCCTCGTTGCACACCACCCTCCCCCAACGTGTGTAAGCCTCTCAAGCCCCTTTGCTTCAACGCCCTCAATCCCAGACGGGGTTAATATGATGTAGGAATGACATGACGGAAGTGGACCACTCTTGAGGTGTGTGACTGTCACCCATTCCCCAGCAAAGGGAGCTGGCTCCTGCAGTCATAGAGCTGTACAGCATGGACACAGACCCTTCGGTCCAACTCACCCATGCTGATCAGAGATCCGAAATTAATCTAGTCCCACTTGCCAGCGTTTGGCCCATATTCCTCTGAACCCTTCCTATTCATGTACATGTCCAGACACCTTTTCGATGTTGTAACTGTACCAGCCTCCACACTTTCTCTGGCAGCTCATTCCATACACGCACCACCCTCTGTGTGAAAAAGCTGCCCCTTAGGTCCGTTTCAAACCTTTCCCCTCTCACCTTAAACCTATGTCCTCTGGTTTTTGTCACCCTCACACTGGGCAAAATGGCCTTGATTATTCACTCTATCCATGCCCCTCATGATTTTGTAAACCTCTACAAGGTCACCCCTCAGCCTCCGACGCTCCAGGGAAAATAGCCCCAGCCTATTCAGCCTCTCCCTGTAGCTCAACCCCTCCGACTCTGGCAACATCCTCCTAAATCTTTTCTGAACCCTTTCAAGTTTAATAACATCTTTCCCACAGCAGGGCAACCAGAATTGAATACTGCATTCCAAAAGAGGCCTTACAAATGTCCAGCACAGCTGCCAACTCCCGACTCCAAAAATCAATGCACTGACCGATAACGGCAAGCTTTCTCCACCATCCTGTCTGCCTGCGACCCTGCTTTCAAGGTTTATGAAGCTGCACTCCAAGCTGTCCTTGTTTGGCAATGCTCCCCAGGACCTTACTGTTAATTCCTGCCCTAATTTGCCTTTCCAAAATGCAGCACCTCACATTCATCTAAATTGCTGGGACGGGCGCTCTCTGATGCCCCTCAATCTGAGGCCATTGAGAGGCTAAAGGAGATAACTGAGCATAAGTTACATGAAGTGCCTATTATACCCTCCACATTTCTTCCCTCCCCTCCCCAACAAGCCCTGTTTAGAACATCTGTAGGTATCCTAGTGCACGAATCACTAAAGAATAGTATGCGGGTACAGAAGGTCAACAGGAAGACCAGTGAAATGTTAGGTCTTATTGTGAAGGGGAATTGAATGTAAGAGGAGGGAGTTATGCTGCAATTATACAGGGCACTGGTGAGACTGCAATTGCAGTACACTGCACGTACAGAAGGATGTTGATGCATTGGAAGCTGTTCAGAGATAGTTCACTAGACTAATAACTGGAATGAGGAGATTGTCACACATTGATAAGCTAGACAGGCTAAGCCTGTATCCCTGGGAGTTTAGAGGAGTTAGAGATTGATTGAACTGAAACATTTAAGGTGACTTGACCAGATGGATGTGACATGGTTCCTCTTGTGGGAGAATCTAAGGGGGGGGGCATAGTGTAGAAAGAAGGCGATATCTGTTTAAGAGAGAGATGAAAATAACATTTCTTGCACTCAGAAGGCTGACAGTCTTTGGAATTCCCTTCCTCAGAAGGTGTCAGATGCAGAAATGTTAACTTTTATTGTTAAAGGCCGAGGTAAATATATTCTTGAGGTCCACTGGAGAAGATTATTGGAGAGATATGCAGGAATATGGAGCTGAGGAATGGGAGAGCAGGTTCGTAGGGCTGAGTGGTCTAGTCTCGCAGCTGCTTGGCTTTTCCATCCTGACTGGTCGACAGATGTCAGAAAATCCCAGGAACATTTTTAAAACCAAAATTGTGCACTAATTATTTTGTAAATGTGGAAAAGGTACTGGAGGTATTTGTGGGAGGTCAGTGGGAGGGGGTGGTGATGAGAAGGGCAAATCCTAGGGATGCCTGCCCCCACACCCTCCTTTTCAGGGAGAAATCTCAAGCACTAATATTAGGACTGATAGTAATAATATTAATATTTATTATAATATAATATAATAATAATATTAATACACTAATAGTAGGACACTCAAAGGAGATGTCTGCTATTCACCAACACACTACCCTGCCCCTAACTGCCCCCTCACCCACTACACCCCAATCTGCCCCGTCACACATGAACCCCTAAACAGCCCCATCACCCATTACCCTGCAGAACCCATTCACCCACTGTGCCACAACGGCCACTTGACCCACAATCCCTATCATTGCCCTTCACCTACTACCTGCCATCACTGCCCCGTCACCCACTACCCCATCAACGCCCCTTCACCCACTAATCCTTGTCATTGCCCCCTCACCCACTACATCCCATCATTGTGTCTTCACCCTCTAACCTCCACCATTGCCCCTTCACGTACTACACATCATCATTGCCCCTACACATACTACCCCACCTCATTGCCCCTTCGTCCACTACTCACCCATCATTGCCCCTCCACCCATGACCTCACCCCTGTTACTGCTCCTTCACCCACTTCCTCAGCCCTGTTACAGCCCCCTCACCCACGACCTCACCCTGTTACTGCCCCCTCACCCACTTCCTCACCCCGTCACTGTCCCTTCACCCACTTCCTCACCCACTGTTACTGCCCGCTCACCCACTTCCTCACCCCGTCACTGTCCCTTCACCCACTTCCTCACCCACTGTTACTGCCCGCTCACCCACTTCCTCACCCCGTCACAGTCCCTTCACCCACTTCCTCACCCCTGTTACTGCCCCCTCACTCACTAACTCACCCTGTCACTGCCCCCTCACGCACTCACTCACCCCGTCACTGCCCCCTCAGCCACTACCTCACCGCTGTTACTGCCCCCTCAGCCACTATCTCACCGCTCTTACTGCCCCTTCACCCACTACCTCACCCCTGTTACTTCCCCCTCACCCATTCCCTCACCCCTGTTACTGCCCCCTCACCCACTTCCTCATCCCTGTTATTGCCCCTTCACCCACTTCCTCACACCTGTTACTGCCCCCTCACCCACTTCCTCACCCCATCACTGCCCCCTCACCCACTACCTCACCCTGTTACTGCCCCCTCACCCATTCCCTCACCCCTGTTACTGCCCCCTCACCCACTTCCTCATCCCTGTTATTGCCCCCTCACCCACTACCTCACCCCTGTTACTGCCCCCTCACGCACTACCTCACCGCTGTTACTGCCCCCTCACGCACTTCCTCACCCCTGTCACTGTCCCCTCACCCACTTACCTCACCCCTGTTACTGCCCCTTCCCCCTCTACCTCACTCTGTTACTGCCCCCTCACCCACTCTCTCATCCCTGTTATTGCCACTTCACCCACTCCCTCACCCCTGTCACTGTCCCTTCACCCACTTCCTCACCGCTGTTACTGCCCCTTCACCCTCTACCTCACCCCGTTACTGCCCCCTCACCCACTACCTCACCCCTGTCATTCGCCCCTCACCCACTCCCTCACCCGTCGCTGCCCCTTCCCCCACTACCTCACCCCTGTTACTGGCCCCTCACCCACTAACTCACCCTGTTACTGCCACTCACCCACTTCCTCACCCTGTTACTGCCCCCTCACCCACTCCCTCACCCCTGTTACTGCCCCTTCGCCCACTTCCTCACCCTGTTACTGCCCCCTCACCCACCACATCACCCCTGTTCCTGCCCCTTCACCCACTTCCTCACCCCTGTCACTGCCCCCTCACCCACTTCCTCACCCCTGTCACTGCCCCCTCACCCACTACATCACCCCTGTCACTGCCCCCTCACCCACTACATCACCCCTGTTACTGCCCCCTCACCCACTTCCTCACCCCTGTCACTGCTCCCTCACCCACTCCCTCACCCCTGTTACTGCCCCTTCCCCCACCACCTCACCCTGTTACTGCCCCCTCGCCCACTTCCTCACCCCTGTCACTGCCCCCTCACCCACTCCCTCACCCCTGTTACTGCCCCTTCGCCCACTTCCTCACCCTGTTACTGCCCCTTCCCCCACCACCTCACCCTGTTACTGCCCCCTCACCCACTTCCTCACCCCTGTTACTGCCCCCTCACCCACTTCCTCACCCTGTCAATGCCCCTTCACCCACTACCTCACCCTGTCACTGCCCCCTCACCCACTTCCTCACCCCTGTTACTGCCCCCTCACCCACTAACTCACCCCTGTTACTGCCCCCTCACCCACTAACTCACCCCTGTTACTGCCCCCTCACCCACTTCCTCACCCTGTTACTGCCCCGTCACCCACTACCTCCCCCCTGTTACTGCCCCCTCACCCACTTCCTCACCCCTGTTACTGCCCCCTCACCCACTACCTCACCCCTGTTACTGTCCCCTCACCCCCTACATCACCCCTGTCACTGCCCCCTCACCCACTACCTCACCCCTGTTACTGCCCCTTCCCCCACTACCTCACCCTGTTACTGCCCCCTCACCCACTCTCTCACCCCTGTTACTGCCCCTTCACCCACTTCCTCAGCCCTGTCACTGTCCCTTCACCCACTACCTCCCCCCGTTACTGCCCCCTCACCCACCTCCTCACCCCTGTTACTGCCCCCTCACCAACTACCTCCCCCCTGTTACTTCCCCCTCACCCACTTCCTCACGCTGTTACTGCCCCATCACCCACCTCCTCACCCGTTACTGCCCCTTCCCCCACTATCTCACCCTGTTAATGCCCCCTCACCCACTATATCCCCCTTGTTACTGCCCCCTCACCCACTCCCTCACCCCTGTCACTGCCACGTCACGCACTACCTCACCCTGTTACTACCCCCTCACCCACTCCCTCACCCCTGTTACTACCCCCTCACCCACTATCTCATCCCTGTTCCTGCCCCCTCACCCACTACCTCACCCTGTCACTACCCCCTCACCCACTACCTCACCGTTCTTACTGCCCCCTCACCCACTACCTCACTGCTCTTACTGCCCCTTTACCCACTACCTCACCCATGTTACTCCCCCCTCACCCTCTACCTCACCCTGTTACTGCCCCTTGATTTGGGCCTGGTTTTGACACGGTTTTTTACATTTTCACTGACGAAAAATGGAATCTCTATCTTTGCAAAGTGCCATTTCCGACGTGCCGGCATTCCAGCACATTTTCCAGGCAATCCGGTTCTTCTTATCAGGGCAGACTGTCCCCAGCAGCTTCACCAACTCCCCTCCCCCTCCCAACTACAAGTGCTCTGAAGGGACTCTTCACTGCTACCCACCTGGGTCACCCTGTCCTGCCATGGAATCAGCAGGAGGTCTCGGTGCGCCAGATTCCTCCCTCCTCCCTCCCCCTCCCTGAGTCCTCTTACCGCCCCCCACAACTCAGGGGAGAGCTACAGACAGACTCCCCTTCCACATGATGAGCATGGAGAAGACTGATGGGCATCGGGCATCCATGTCGGGTTGGGTACTAACACTTGCCATCTGGTGGTGGGACGGGTCACCCAGATGGGGAGCCCTCTGATGGTCTTTGTCCCAATTGCTGTCTTGTCCTTCTCATCTAAAGCAGGCCTTCACTTTTTTTGGGGGGGAATTCCTGTCGGCCCATCCCACTACCTCCCGAAAAAAATGCTTTCCATCCATCCAAATGCGTTCACGCCTTTCATTCCCAACAGAAAATCCTTCGCAAAGGTCGCATTGAGCCCTTTCAGAGAATCCTGAAGACCTCACCCCAATCACAGGAGAGTCTAGAACCCCGGGTGGGTGTGGCAGCATCTCAGGGTAAAGGGGCCACCCGCTAAAGACCGAGAGGAGGAGCAATTTCTTCTGGCCGAGGGAAATTCTTTAGTGCAGACGGTCATCTAGGCTGGGTTGCTAGGTGCACACAAGGTGTTTCAATGAGACAGCGAGGGAATAAAGGATGTTGAGGAAAAGGCAGGAGAATGGGGTTGGGAATGATCAGATCAGCCAAAGTCTTATTGCTTGGCGGAGCAGATTCGATGGGCTGAATGGCCTACTTCTGCTGCTACGTCCCGTGCTTTTAACAGCCAGGCAATGTCCCTCCCAACGGCTGCCTATTTACACTCCCCACCCACTACACCTTCAAAAAGTTTTTTATGTCTCTACCTGATGTGTTAAGATGGTGTTATACAGTTCATCATCTGGCTCCGTCTTCCCTGTTGACATATGCACTAAATACTTGGTTTGATGTAGTGGAGCCTCCTCTTCTTCTGCTGCGATGTCCTGCCGCTCTGCTGGGATCTCCGCCCTCGCTGCTGCCGCCCTGTCCTCACTCCCGGTCGGAATGACCTCGTCCTCCGCTGGAACCGCCTCTCCCTCCGCTGGAATTTTCCCACTCTCCGCTGGAGTCTTCCCTCGCTCCGCTGGAGCCTCCTCAACCTCTGCTGGATCGCCCCCGCTCTCCGCTGGAAGCTCCTCCCTCTCCGCTGGAGCCTTCCCTCCGTCTGCCGGACCCTGCTCGCTCCCTGCTGGCTGCTCCCCGGCGCCGGCGACAGGGTGCCCTTCATCGGCTGGTGCCTGCTCGCTCCGTGGGCAGACAGTAGCTGCCGGGGACTCTCCGCTCGGCGTTTGATATGCCATGCTTCCCAGTGGAGCCAGATACTCAACAGGGAAGGGGGTGCAGAGGGCGGCAGTGGGGCAGTCCTCAAAATCCGCTCGCTGGTCATTGAGTCGGCGGCTTTGGGAGCAGGCGATGAGGTCGAAGAATTCCTCGGTTTGCAGAGAGGACATAGAGGCGAAGATAGCTGCGCAGGCGGAGAAAGCGCAGCAGAAATTGTCAGTTGTTAAACTCCTCGCTTCGACTTCGCCTCCCCAGCTTCCAGACATGGGGGCGCATTTGTACACACTCCATCACACTCCAAAGTGTGCACTCGCTCTCACACTTGCACACTCGCGTGCTCACACATAAAAGCACACGCGGCCACATGGGCTCATATGCGCGTACAACCACCCGCACACGTGCGTGTGTGCTCCCACGGGGGTGCGCGCACTGTCTACTGTAAGTGTGCCCCCGCGTACAAACACAGGTCAAGCCAGTGTTAAACATGGCAGTCATTCCTCACCAGTGCACGCGAGACTCAGGGAGGGCAGAGGGCTAGGTGCGGAGTAAAGCTCCCTCTACACTGTCTCCATCAAACACTCCCAGGGACAGGGGGGTTAGATACAGAGTAAACCTCCCTCTACGCTGTCCCCATCAGTCACTCCCAGGACAGGGGGTTAGATACAGAGTAAAGGTTCCTCTACACTGACCCCATCAAACACTCCCAGGGACAGGGGGATTAGATACAGTGTAAAGGTCCCTCTACACTTTCCCCATCAAACACTCCCAGGGACACGGGGGTTAGATACAGAGTAAAGCTCCCTCTACACTGTCCCCATCAATCAATCCCAGGGACGGGGGGGTTAGATACAGAGTAAAGCTCCCTCTACACTGTCCCCATCAAACACTCCCAGGGACAGGTGGGTTAGATACAGAGTAAAGGTCCCTCTACACTGTCCCCATCAAACACTCCTAGGGACGGGGGGTGAGATACAGAGTAAAGCTCCTTCTACACTGTACCTATCAGACACTCCCAGTGACAGGGGGGTTAGATACAGAGTAAAGGTCCCTCTACACTGTCCCCACCAATCACTCCCAGGGACAGGGGGTTAGATACAGAGTAAAGCTCCCTCTACACTGTACCTATCAAACACTCCCAGGGACAGGGGGGTTAGATACAGAGTAAAGGTCCCTCTACACTGTCCGCCATCAAACACTCCCAGGGACAGGGGGGTTAGATACAGTATAAAGGTCCCTCTACACTGTCCCCATCAAACACTCCCAGGGACAGGGGGGTTAGATACAGTGTAAAGGTCCCTCTACACTGTCTCCACCAATCACTCCCAGGGACAGGGGGGTTAGATACAGTGTAAAGGTCCCTCTACACTGTCCCCATCAATCACTCCCAGGGACAGGGGGGTTAGATACAGAGTAAATCTCCCTCTACATTGTTCCCATCAACTCCCAGGGACATGGGGTTAGATACAGAGTAAAGGTCCCTCTACACTGTCCCATCAAACACTCCCAGGGAGAGGGGGGTTAGATACAGAGTAAAGCTCCCTGTACACTGTCCCCCATCAAACACCCCCAGGACAGGGAGAGCACGGGGTTAGATACAGAGTAAAGCTCTCTCTGTGAAGTTGAATGTGCTTCGGGTGGGCTCCCAGGAGGATGCCTCCTGCATTCCTGATGGGAGAGGGACATGAGTGACGGAACGGAATACCCATGGGCACTCCGTGGGGAGCAGTGGCCAAGCTGGGAATAATGTTTTGAAGTCGTGCACGCAATGACCCACAGAACAGCGGAGAGTTTGTCGAAGTGCTTACAATTCTCTCTGTCCAGCGGGGATGAGGGCATCGATCGATAAAGCCGACGGTCCCTGACCCTCCGGAACGAGCAACGCTGGTCATTGAAGCGCCTGCTCTGCACCTCCCATACCAGATCAAAAAACACTTCACGGTCACTGAAATCTGGGGTTCGCCTTTTCATCTGCATCGGGAGAGAATGGCACAGAGTTAGAGAGAGAGAGATGGACAGAGTGAGAAAAGAGACGGAGGGAGAAAAAGAGAAGGTGAGAATATTGTAGGGGAGTGGAAGGGAGTGGGTGAGAGAGGCAGAGATGGAGAGAAAGAGAAAGGAAGAGAGAGAAGGGGAGAAAGAGAGAAAAGGAGTGAGAGGGAGAAACGGGGAGAGTGAAGCAGAAAGAGCAGGAGAAAAGAGAGAAGTGAGGCAGTGAAAGAGAGAGAGAATGAGAGACAGATTGAGAAAGAGAGAGTGGGAAAGATTGAATGAGAGAGAGAAGGGAAGAAATAGGGAAAGGGGAGAAAAGGAAATAAAGGAAGAGAGAGAGGGAGGGACAGAAAGGGAAAGGGAGAAACAGAAGTAGAGGGAGAACAAGAATGGGAGAGGAGAAAAAACAGAGAGAGAGATTGAGTGACATTAATGTCATCCACTCCTGGTGTAATAATTGAGTATTACAGCACCAAAAGAGGCCCTTCGGCCCATGAAGTGCATGCTGGTCATCAGGCACTTCTCTACTCTAATGCAAAGTCAGGATGGTGAGTGGCTTGGAGGGGAACTTGCAGGGGGTAGTGTTCCCATATGCCTGCTGCCCTTGTCCTTCTGGATGGCAGTGGTCGTGGGTTTGGAAAGTGCTGTCTGAGGATCTTTGGTGAATTTCTGCAGTGCATCTTGTAGATAGCACACACTGCTGCTACTGAGTGTCGGTGATGGAGGGAGGGGATGCTTGTGGATGTGGTGCCAATTTAGTGGGCTGCTTTGTCCTGGATGGTGTCGAGCTTCTTGAGTGTTGTTGGGGCTGCACCCATCCAGGCAAGTGGGGAGTATCCCATCACACTCCTGGCTTGTGCCTTGTAGATGGTAGACAGGCTTTGGGGAGTCAGGAAGTGAGTTACTCACCACAGTATTCCCAGATTCTGGCCTGCTCTTGTAGCCGCTGTGCTAATGCAGTGAGTCCAGTAGAGTTCCTGGTCAATGGTAACCCCCAGGATGTCGATGGTGGGGGATTCTGTGTTGGTAACACCATTGAACATCAAGGGGCAGTGATTAGATTCTCTCTTGTTTGTGATGGTCATAGTCTGGCATTCATGTGGTGCCAATGTTACTTGCCACAATGAGGGGTGATCTCATTGAAACATATGGGTTTCTTAACATGGGATTCTTGACAGAGTAAACGCTGAGAGGATATTTCCCCTCATGGGGGATTCTAGGATCAGTGGGAATCATCTCAGGATAAAGGGGTGGCCATGAGGAAGACTGAGATGAGGATGAATTTCTTCTCTCACTGGGTTGTGAGCCTTACGACAGAGAGCTGTGGGCAGAGCAGAGCTCTTGTGTATATTTAAAGCTAAGATATCAGATTCTTGATCAGCCGGGGAAGCAAGGGTTCTGCAGAAAGGGCAGGAAAGTAGATGCGAGGAAGCAGCCATGATCCGAATGAAAGTCAGATCAGTCTCAAGAGGCTGAATGGCCCCTTGACCTAGAAGGCCTAGAGCCTTCATCAGAAAAGGGGGATGGGGAGGGGATTCTGAAATAAATAGGAGAGAGGGGGAGGTGGACCGAAGATGTATAGAGGAGAAGATAGGTGCAGAGGAGAGCATGGGTGGGGAGGTGGGGAGGGGATAGGTCAGTCCGCGGTGGACGGACAGGTCAAGGGGGCGGGATGAGGTTAGTAGGTGGGAAATGTTGCCTTCTGCCCTTGCCCAGCCCAGGGTGTGACTCCCAGCCCACGGTGACGTTTCACTCCCTCTCTCTCTTCCACTGAGGCTGTTGGGCTTCTCCTGTTCTCAGTTCTCTTTTCCAATGCTCGCTGTTCTTTGATGCCTCGCAACAGCCGTTACCCACCCCCTACAGCACTGAGTGACGAGCCCCCTCCTGGAACAAGGCACTCATTTCAACGATGCCAATGAGGAACAGGTAACAAAGGCTGGGACCAGTCGGTGATGCCCTCTAAAGAATTACTGAAACAAAACGCAATGCAGTCACGGCCCACCACCAAGGCGATCTCAACCCATAGATCCAGGACGCGGCATTTCCCAATTTCCCGACACTCACGGTACTGTATCTGTCGCTGGTGTCCAGAAGTGACAGGGAGCGCCGGCGGGGCTTCGCGCTGCCCAGATTACAGCCCTCCCGGGCCTGGCATCCTCTGTCCTCCTGCCTCCCACCTGCAGGCTCATCGGGTGGGCTCGCTTGGCCACCCTGGGAGGGGGCGTCTGTCGATTGAGCTGCGGTCGCCTCGGAGCCCTCCCGATCACCATCGCTGTGTCCACCCTGAGGTGAGAGGGTGGCACTGGTCAGCACTGCACCGTTCGCAATCCCAGGGCGTTCCCCAAAAAGTCTCACCCCAACCACCGAAAACCCACCCTGCGTCCACCCCAACCTGCCTGCCCACCACCCCACCCCGCCAACCCAGGTTAGGTTGGGAGAGGCAATGGCCTGGTGGTATTATCACTGGACTGTTATTCCAGAGACCCCCCCCCCCTGCCAGATAATGTTCTGGGGAAACTGAGACAACAAGGTGTAGAGCTGGATGAACACAGCAGGCCAAGCAGCATCAGAGGAGCTGGAAAACTGACGTTTCGGGCCTGGACCCTTCTTCAGAAATTCTGGGGACCTAGGTTCGTATCCCGCCACGGCAGATGGTGGAATTTGAATTCAATAAAAAATCTGGAATTAAGAATCTAACGATGACTATGAATCCATGGCCCATTGTTGAAAAACCCCATCTGGTTCACTAACGCCCTTTAGGGAAGGAAACTGCCATCCTTACTTGGTCTGGCCTACATGTGACTCCAGACCCACAGCAATGTGGTTGAATCTGAACTGCCCTTTGGGCAAATAGGGATGGACAATAAACGCTGCCTGGCCAGCGATGCCCTCATGCCATGAACGAATAAAGAAGAATAAAGGCTTCCATCTGAACCTGTTGCAGGCCTGCTCCTCATAGGCCCTGCTACTCAATGCTTGGAGAAGGTTAAGAATTCCTGATGTTCTGATGCTCTCACCAAGGAATAGGGCTAAAGGACAATCTACTCTCGCTCAGGATGGCCAGGGAGACCTCCGGTAACTGGAACTCTGAGAATGTGTCTCCTCCCGAGCGCTCGCGCCTACCGGGGTAACTCACTCACATCCTATTGTTCATTCAGGCATTGACCGTGGTCTGGTACAACATCTACATGAGACAGGATTGTTACCAGGGAGACTGGGCAGCGTTCTGAGAGCTTACTCAGATGGGGCAGTCCTAGGGACAAGATTGTCTCCATGTGTAACTAAAGGGTGGCTTGGTGACAAGATACCAGCCTCTGTGCAGTTATTTCAGCATCCGCATGGCTCTCCCCTCCAAAAATCCCACTTACCATGTCCGGACTACAAAATGTAGAGGGTGAAGTATGCCATTCAGCCCATCGAGTCTACTCTGCCATTCAATGAGAAGTGGCTGCTCTAATAACACACAGCTCCACTTTCCTGCCTTTTCCCCACATCCTAGATTACCCGACTGATTAAAAATCTCTTTATCTCTGTCTGGAATAGACCTAAAACCCAGCTTCAAAAATTATAGAATCCCTATAATGCAGAAATAGGCCACTCAGTCTATTGAGCCCATACTGACCCTCTGAAGAGCATCCCACTCAAACCCAGCAGCCCCACCCTTCGCATGGCCAATCCACCTAACCTACACATCCCTGTTTAGCTTGGCCAATCCACCTAACCTGCACCTGTCTGGGATGGACAAGCATATGGGCGTACATGGAATAGTGTAGGTTAGATTGACTTCAGATCGGTATGACAGGTCGGCACAACATCGAGGGCCGATGGGCCTCTACTGTGCTGTAATGTTCTACGTATGAGGAAACCGGAGCACCCGGAGGAAAACCATGCAGACATGGGGAGAATGTGCGAACTCCACACAGACAGTCGCCTGAGGTTGGAATTGAGCCTGGGTCCCTGGTGCTGTGAGGCAGCAGTGCTAATCATTGAGTCACCGTTTCATCCACTAGTCTAAAGAATTCCAGAGATTCACTAATCTCTGAGCGAAGAAATTCCTCCTCATGTCTGTCTTAAATTCCTATTCTGAGACGATGTGAAGACATGTCCCAGACTCTCCCATAAGGGGAAATGACCTTTCCACATTTACCCTGGCAAGTCCCTTAAGAAGTTTGGGTGCTTTGGTGAGTCCAACTCTCATCCCTCTAAATCCCAGGACATATCTAGTCAACCTCTACCTGGAAGACTTTCTCTCCATTCCTGGACAGTCAAACAAACCTTCTCTGGGCTGCCTCCAATGCCAGAATATCTCTCTTAGATAAGGGGCTCAAAACTGTTACAACATACTGTCAAAAATATTCCAGCTGTGGTTGGAGCAGGGACATGTATAATTTTAGCAAAACCTCCCTATTTTTACATTCCATTCCCTTTGAAATAAAGGCCAGAATTACATTTGCCTTCCCTATTCCCCACTAAACTTGGAGGCTACTTTTTTGTGATGCATAGATGAGGATTCCCAAATGTAGCCTTCCGCAGTCTTTCTCCATTGAAGTAGGATCTTGCTCTTCAATTCTTCCCACTGGAGCACAGCATCAGACATTATCATGCAATATTTTCCATCTGCACGGTTATGCTTAACCTGTCTGTAATTAACCTTCCCACCTATTTTAGTGTCAGCCACAGAAGCTGGTTTTAACTAACCCCCCGCCATTCCCTCCCAACTCAGGAACAATGATGTCCAGATGTCGGAGGAGAGGAGCTGTATGTGGAAAGAGGAGGGGAGTGAGGGGAAGATATCGGGGAGGACAGAGGGGAACTCACCAGGCAGGGTTCTGTGGGGCACTTGGATTCTGAACAGGTTGGCACAGGTGGTGTTACATTCTGATCAACTCCGTCCGATTGTCCGCCCCTCATCCCTTCGGAGATGGTGTCCCTATGTTCGGCAGTGATCTCTGAGTGATCGAGCAGCCATTCTCCTCCAACCACTTCCGTGAAATATTCCTGTGGCCAGTCAGAGCTGCTGCATGGACGGGTTGGGTCACTAAGCTGGACTACAGCCATCCCCCTCTCCCCATCTGTGTCCGCCGGATCTACTGCATCCATTCTCCTCTCTCTCTGTCTCCCTGTCTCTCTACTTCCAGCTTCTAACACTGTAACACATAGAGAGAAGGTTAACAAAGCTGCCATTCAGATTTCACTTTGATAAGACGAGACAAAGACAGCACAATCCTTACAATGGGCAGTCACAACACAAATGCAGCTAGTGTGAGAGACACAGCAAGCTGACACGAACAGAAGTCACACAGTACCCAGATAGCACATTTTCAAAAATTTGGCTGACAACCGACAGAATCGCTTTGGCTGGTTTGTCTGAAGTACTGGCACAGAACAACACGTTGGTACCTGAGTGACTGAGGGGATTGGGCCAATGCATCATCTGAAAGACAGCGCTTCACAGTGTGGCACTCCCTCAGTACTGACCCTCTGACAGAGCGGCGCTCCCTCAGTACTGACCCTCTGACAGTGTGGCGCTCCCTCAGTACTGACCCTCTGACAGTGCGGCACTCCCTCAGTACTGACCCTCTGACAGTGCGGCACTCCCTCAGTACTGACCCTCTGACAGTGCGGCACTCCCTCAGTACTGACCCTCTGACAGTGCAGCACTCCCTCAGTACTGACCCTCTGACAGTGCGGCACTCCCTCAGTACTGACCCTCCGACAGTGCGGCACTCCCTCAGTACTGACCCTCTGACAGTGCGGCACTCCCTCAGTACTGACCCTCTGACAGTGCGGCACTCCCTCAGTACTGACTCTCTGACAGTGCAGCACTCCCTCAGTACTGACCCTGTCACAGTGTGGCACTCCCTCAGTACTGACCCTCTGACAGTGCGGCACTCCCTCAGTACTGACCCTCTGACAGTGCGGCACTCCCTCAGTACTGACCCTCTGACAGTGCGGCACTCCCTCAGTACTGACCCTCTGACAGTGCGGCGCTCCCTCAGTACTGACCCTCTGACAGTGTGGCACTCCCTCAGGACTGACCCTCTGACAGTGCGGCACTCCCTCAGTACTGACCCTCTGACAGTGCGGCACTCCCTCAGTACTGACCCTCTGACAGTGCGGCGCTCCCTCAGTACTGACCCTCTGACAGTGCGGCACTCCCTCAGTACTGACCCTCTGACAGTGTGGCACTCCCTCAGGACTGACCCTCCGACAGTGCGGCACTCCCTCAGTACTGACCCTCCGACAGTGCCGCACTCCCTCAGTACTGACCCTCTGACAGTGCGGCACTCCCTCAGTACTGACCCTCTGACAGTGCGGCACTCCCTCAGTACTGACCCTCCGACAGTGCCGCACTCCCTCAGTACTGACCCTCCGACAGTGCCGCACTCCCTCAGTACTGACCCTCTGACAGTGCGGCACTCCCTCAGTACTGACCCTCTGACAGTGTGACACTCCCTCAGTACTGACCCTCTGACAGTGCGGCACTCCCTCAGTACTGGCCCTCTGACAGTGCGGCACTCCCTCAGTACTGACCCTCTGACAGTGCGGCACTCCCTCAGTACTGACCCTCTGACAGTGCGGCACTCCCTCAGTACTGACCCTCTGACAGTGCGGCACTCCCTCAGTACTGACCCTCTGACAGTGCAGCACTCCCTCAGTACTGACCCTCTGACAGTGCGACACTCCCTCAGTACTGACCCTCTGACAGTGCGGCACTCCCTCAGTACTGATCCTCCCACAGTGCGACACTCCCTCAGTACTGACCCTCTGACAGTGCGGCACTCCCTCAGTACTGACCCTCTGACAGTGTGACACTCCCTCAGCACTGACCCTCTGACAGTGCGGCACTCCCTCAGTACTGACCCTCTGACAGTGCGACACTCCCTCAGTACTGACCCTCTGACAGTGTGGCACTCCCTCAGTACTGACCCTCTGACAGTGCGGCACTCCCTCAGTACTGACCCTCTGACAGTGTGACACTCCCTCAGCACTGACCCTCTGACAGTGTGGCACTCCCTCAGTACTGACCCTCTGACAGTGTGGCACTCCCTCAGTACTGACTCTCTGACAGTGTGCACTCCCTCAGTACTGATCCTCCCACAGTGCGACACTCCCTCAGTACTGACCCTCTGACAGTGCGGCACTCCCTCAGTACTGACCCTCTGACAGTGTGACACTCCCTCAGCACTGACCCTCTCACAGTGCAGCACTGACCCTCTCACAGTGCAGCACTTCCTCAGTACTGACCCTCTGACAGTGCGGCACTCCCTCAGTACTGACCCTCTGACAGTGCGGCACTCCCTCAGTACTGACCCTCTGACAGTGTGCACTCCCTCAGTACTGACTCTCTGACAGTGTGCACTCCCTCAGCACTGACCCTCTGACAGTGCGGCGCTCCCTCAGTACTGACCCTCTGACAGTGCGGCACTCCCTCAGTACTGACCCTCTGACAGTGCGGCACTCCCTCAGTACTGACCCTGTGACAGTGCGGCACTCCCTCAGTACTGACTCTCTGACAGTGCGGCGCTCCCTCAGTACTGACTCTCTGACAGTGCGGCGCTCCCTCAGTACTGACCCTCTGACAGTGCGGCGCTCCCTCAGTACTGACCCTCTGACAGTGCAGCACTCCCTCAGTACTGACCCTCTGACAGTGTGGCACTCCCTCAGTACTGACTCTCTGACAGTGTGGCACTCTCTCAGTACTGACCCTCTGACAGTGCGGCGCTCCCTCAGTACTGACCCTCTGACAGTGCAGCACTCCCTCAGTACTGACCCTCTGACAGTGCGGCGCTCCCTCAGTACTGACCCTCTGACAGTGTGGCACTCCCTCAGTACTGACCCTCTGACAGTGCGGCACTCCCTCAGTCCTGACCCTGTGACAGTGCGGCGCTCCCTCAGTACTGACCCTCTGACAGTGCGGCACTCCCTCAGTACTGACCCTCTGACAGTGCGGCACTCCCTCAGTACTGACCCTCTGACAGTGCGGCGCTCCCTCAGTACTGACTCTCTGACAGTGCAGCGCTGTGGTCATGAACCACGAGTTAAAAACAGAAAATGCTGGGCCTGTTGCTTTGTCTGTGTGGAGCGTCGCAGTGTTCTCGTTTCAGTGCAGTGAACCTTTTCCTGGTGTGAGCGAGTGAAAATGCGTTCAGTGTCCGTGCACATTTCAGGCCTCCAACACAAATGGAAACATTCTTTGTTTGATGAATTGGGTCCTGTACTTGAATGTCTGCAGTGACTCTCTCAGCCACGTCTACTGACTCAGCCTCACGAGTGTTGTTCCCTGAGCCAGCAAAGCCTCAAACCACAGGGTAGCCTGAGTCAGATGTTAGCTACACGCCCTCAAACTCTCCCTGGCCTGTGGAAAATGGCTACATTCCTGCCTTGGGCAAGTGTTGGAATCACGTCCTTGTCATGTGGCTGGGCATCCACTTCCCGGGAGATTCACAGAGGGGCAGCCAACAAGGCTCAAAGGAGCTGGGATAACAGGACGAGGACATTCAGCCCCTCTAGTGTATTGTGTCATTCAGTGGGATCATAGCCAGGCTGCATCTGATAGCCATCCTTGTACCTTGCCCAGCAGATTCCTTCACCTCACAACTAAACCACAATTA
Organism: Stegostoma tigrinum; assembly: GCF_030684315.1. NCBI lineage: Eukaryota > Metazoa > Chordata > Chondrichthyes > Orectolobiformes > Stegostomatidae > Stegostoma > Stegostoma tigrinum. The sequence continues at coordinate 19,082,413 of NC_081387.1, read as the reverse complement.
AAATTACCCCTGACTGAATGATTAGAGACTGCGTAGTACTGTGGTAGGGACTGTGGTAACATTCAATAAGAGCCTGGTGCTGAGACATAGTTCGAGCTCAATTTCAACTCTTCAAATCTATACTGGCTGCTGGGGTTTGGGGGCTGTTTTCATTGCTTCTATGCACGCGCTTTGGATATTTTATCAAATACCTCGTCTCAGGCCAGTCTTTTTAATCCTTGGCGCCAACGGTGTTACACAGAAGGAGGTGTTCAAAGGATATTTTGAACAAGAGTATTATTCTCTAATGGTCTGTCAAGCTGCTTCACTTAACTTGATCAGTCCAGGAGATGAGTCGAAGACAGTTCTGGAGGGTTAACCATCCAGAGAGGCAAAAACAACACAGCATGGCACAGCAAAACCTGCCAACTCGCTGTGGCAATCACATGGTATTGGTCGGGTGAGGCACTAAGCATTGGCTGCTTGTGTACTTCGAGATATTGCCCTGCACTAACGAGCAAAATTACCTGAAATATTCAAGCAGAGTGACAAAATAATGGGTGACAGAAAACAAAGATCTGAAACGATCAGTTTGGCTCAGACACAGGAAGTGACAGGTATTGTTTACAGCTTGTTGAGAAATCAGGGAAATGTGTGGTGAGATGTGTTGAAGAGACAGCACAGTGCGACTGTTGGCAGCAACAACCCTTCAGTACTCAGACGGCACAGTGACTGGGTACAGAAACAGACTGTCAGTGCGCAGAGGGCACAGTGACTGGGCACAGAGACATACTGTTAGTACGCAGAGGGCAGAGTGACTGCGTACAGAAACACACTGTCATTACTCAGAGGGCACAGTGACTCGTTACAGAAACACACTGTCAGTACTCAGAGGGCACGGTGACTGTGTACAGAGACACACTGTCAGTACTCAGAGGGCACGGTGACTGGGTACAGAAACACACTGTCAGTACTGAGAGGGCAGAGTGACTGGGTACAGAAACACACTGTCAGTACTCAGAGGGCACAGTGACTGGGTACAGAGACACACTGTCAGTACTCAGAGGGCACAGTGACTGGGAACAGAAACACACTGTCAGTACGCAGAGGGCACAGTGACTGGGTACAGAAACACACCGTCAGTACTCAGAGGGCACTGTGACTGTGTACAGAAACACACCGTCAGTACTCGTAGGGGACAGTGACCGGTTACAGTAACACACTGTCAGCACTCAGAGGGCACAGTGACTCGGTACAGAGACACATTGTCTGTACTCCGAGGGCACGGTGACTGGGTACTGAAACACACTGTCAGTACTCAGAGGGCACAGTGACTGGGTACAGAGACACACTGTCAGTACTCAGAGGGCACAGTGACTCGGTACAGAGACACACTGTCAGTACTCCGAGGGCACGGTGACTGGGTACTGAAACACACTCTCAGTACTCAGAGGGCACAGTGACTGGGTACAGAAACACAATGTCAGTACTGAGAGGGCAGAATGACTGGGTGCAGAAACACACTGTCAGTACTGAGAGGGCACAGTGACTGGGTGCAGAGACACACTGTCTGTACTCCGAGGGCACAGTGACTGGGTACAGAGACACACTGTCTGTACTCCGAGGGCACGGTGACTGGGTACTGAAACACACTGTCAGTACTCAGAGGGCACAGTGACCGGGTACTGAAACACACTGTCAGTCTCAAAGGGCACAGTGACCGGTTACTGAAACACACTGTCAGTGCTCACAGGGCAGAGTGACTGGGTACAGAAACACACTGTGATTGCTCAGAGGGCAGGGTGATTTGGTGCAGAAACACACTGTCAGTACTGAGAGGGCACAGTGACTGGGTCCAGAAAAACACTGTCAGTGCTCAGAGGGCACAGGGACTGGGTACAGAAACACACTGTCAGTACTCAGAGGGCACAGGGACTGGGTACAGAGACACACTGTCAGTACTCAGAGGGCACAGTGACTGGGCACAGAAACACACTGTAGGTGCTCAGAGGGCACAGTGACGAAGTACAGAAACATAGTGTCAGGACTCAGAGGGCACAGTGATTGAGGCTGAAACAGACTGTCAGTGCGCAGAGGGCAGAGTGACTGGGTACAGAAACACACTGTCAGTACTCAGAGGGCACAGTGACTGGGTACAGAAACACACTGTCAGTACTCAGACGGCAGAGTGACTGGGTGCAGAAACACACTGTCAGTACTCAGAGGGCACAGTGAGCGGGTACAGAAACACACTGTCAGTGCTCACAGGGCACAGTGACTGGGTACAGAGACACACTGTCAGTACTCAGAGGGCACAGTGACTGGGTACAGAGACACACTGTCAGTACTCAGAGGGCACAGGGACTGGGTACAGAGACACACTGTCAGTACTCAGAGGGCAAAGTGACTGGGTACAGAAACACACTGTCAGTACTCAGAGGGCACAGGGACTGGGTACAGAGACACACTGTCAGTACTCAGAGGGCACAGTGACTGGGTACAGAAACACACTGTAGGTGCTTACAGGGCACAGTGACGAAGTTCAGAAACATCGTGTAAGGACTCAGAGGGCACAGTGATTGCGGACTGAAACAGACTGTCAGTGCGCAGAGGGCAGAGTGACTGGGTACAGAAACACACTGTCAGTACTCAGAGGGCACAGTGACTGGGTACAGAAACACACTGTCAGTACTCAGAGGGCACAGTGACTGGGTAGAGAAACACACTGTCAGTACTCAGAGGGCAGAGTGACTGCGTACAGAAACACACTGTCAGTACTCAGAGGGCACAGTGAGCGGGTACAGAAAAACACTGTCAGTACTCAGAGGGCACAGTGATTGGATACAGAAACACACTGTCAGTACTCAGAGGGCACAGTGACTTGGTAGAGAAACACACTGTCAGTACTCAGAGGGCACAGTGACTGTGTACAGAAACACACTGTCAGTACTCAGAGGGCACAGTGACTGGGAACAGAGGCACACTGTCTGTACTCTGAGGGCACAGTGACTGGGTACAGAAACACACTGTCAGTACTCAGAGGGCACAGTGACTGGGTACAGAAACAGACTGTCAGTCCTCAGAGGGCACAGCGACTGCATCCAGAAACACACTGTCAGTACTCAGAGGGCACAGTGACTGGGTTCAGAAATACACTGTCAGTACTCAGAGGGCACAGTGACTGGGAACAGAAACACACTGTCAGTACTCAGAGGGCACAGTGAATGGGTACAGAAACACACTGTCAGTGCTCTGAAGGCACAGTGACTCGGTACAGAACCACACTGTCAGTACTCAGAGGCCACAGTGACTGTGTACAGAAAGATACTGTCAGTACTAAGAGGGCACAGTGACCGGGTATTGAAACACACTGTCAGTGCTCATTGGGCACACTGACCGGGCACTGAATCACAGTGTCAGTCCTCAGAAGGCACAGTGACCGGGTAGTGAAACACACTGTCAGTCCTCAGAGGGCACAGTTACTGGGTACAGAAAAACACTGTCAGTGCTCAGAGGGCACAGTGACTGGGTACAGAAACACAATGTCAGTAATCAGAGGGCAGAGTGACTGGGTACAGAAACACACTGTCAGTACTCAGAGGGCACGGTGACTTGGTACAGAAACACACTGTCAGTACTCAGAGGGCACAGTGACTGGGTGCAGAAACACACTGTCAGTACTCAGAGGGCACAGTGACTGGGTACAGAAACACACTGTCAGTACTCAGAGGGCACAGTGACTGGGTACAGAAACACACTGTCAGTACTGAGAGGGCAGAGTGACTGGGTACAGAAACACACTGTCAGTACTCAGAGGGCACAGTGACTGGGTACAGAGACACACTGTCAGTACTCAGAGGGCACAGTGACTGGGTACAGAAACACACTGTCAGTACTCAGAGGGCACAGTGACTGGGTACAGAGACACACTGTCAGTACTCAGAGGGCACAGTGACTGGGAACAGAAACACACTGTCAGTACTCAGAGGGCACAGTGACTGGGTACAGAGACACACTGTCAGTACTCAGAGGGCACAGTGACTGGGTACAGAAACACACTGTCAGTACTCAGAGGGCACAGTGACTGGGTACAGAGACACACTGTCAGTACTCAGAGGGCACAGTGACTGGGAACAGAAACACACTGTCAGTACTCAGAGGGCACAGTGACTGGGTACAGAGACACACTGTCAGTACTCAGAGGGCACAGTGACTCGGTACAGAGACACACTGTCTGTACTCCGAGGGCACGGTGACTGGGTACTGAAACACACTGTCAGTACTCAGAGGGCACAGTGACTGGGTACAGAAAAACACTGTCAGTGCTCAGAGGGCACAGTGACTGGGAACAGAAACACACTCTCAGTACTCAGAGGGCACAGTGACTGGGTACAGAAACACAATGTCAGTACTGAGAGGGCAGAGTGACTGGGTACAGAAACACACTGTCAGTACTGAGAGGGCACAGTGACTGGGTACAGAGACACACTGTCTGTACTCCGAGGGCACGGTGACTGGGTACTGAAACACACTGTCAGTACTCAGAGGGCACAGTGACTGGGTACAGAAAAACACTGTCAGTGCTCAGAGGGCACAGTGACTGGGAACAGAAACACACTCTCAGTACTCAGAGGGCACAGTGACTGGGTACAGAAACACACTGTCAGTACTCAGAGGGCACAGGGACTGGGTACAGAAACACACTGTCAGTACTCAGAGGGCACAGTGACTGGGTACAGAGACACACTGTCAGTACTCAGAGGGCACAGTGACTGGGTACAGAGACACACTGTCAGTACTCAGAGGGCACAGTGACTGGGTACAGAAACACACTGTCAGTACTCAGAGGGCACAGTGAATGGGTACAGAAACACACTGTCAGTGCTCTGAAGGCACAGTGACTCGGTACAGAACCACACTGTCAGTACTCAGAGGCCACAGTGACTGTGTACAGAAAGATACTGTCAGTACTAAGAGGGCACAGTGACCGGGTATTGAAACACACTGTCAGTGCTCATTGGGCACACTGACCGGGCACTGAATCACAGTGTCAGTCCTCAGAAGGCACAGTGACCGGGTAGTGAAACACACTGTCAGTCCTCAGAGGGCACAGTTACTGGGTACAGAAAAACACTGTCAGTGCTCAGAGGGCACAGTGACTGGGTACAGAAACACAATGTCAGTAATCAGAGGGCAGAGTGACTGGGTACAGAAACACACTGTCAGTACTCAGAGGGCACGGTGACTTGGTACAGAAACACACTGTCAGTACTCAGAGGGCACAGTGACTGGGTGCAGAAACACACTGTCAGTACTCAGAGGGCACAGTGACTGGGTACAGAAACACACTGTCAGTACTCAGAGGGCACAGTGACTGGGTACAGAAACACACTGTCAGTACTGAGAGGGCAGAGTGACTGGGTACAGAAACACACTGTCAGTACTCAGAGGGCACAGTGACTGGGTACAGAGACACACTGTCAGTACTCAGAGGGCACAGTGACTGGGTACAGAAACACACTGTCAGTACTCAGAGGGCACAGTGACTGGGTACAGAGACACACTGTCAGTACTCAGAGGGCACAGTGACTGGGAACAGAAACACACTGTCAGTACTCAGAGGGCACAGTGACTGGGTACAGAGACACACTGTCAGTACTCAGAGGGCACAGTGACTGGGTACAGAAACACACTGTCAGTACTCAGAGGGCACAGTGACTGGGTACAGAGACACACTGTCAGTACTCAGAGGGCACAGTGACTGGGAACAGAAACACACTGTCAGTACTCAGAGGGCACAGTGACTGGGTACAGAGACACACTGTCAGTACTCAGAGGGCACAGTGACTCGGTACAGAGACACACTGTCTGTACTCCGAGGGCACGGTGACTGGGTACTGAAACACACTGTCAGTACTCAGAGGGCACAGTGACTGGGTACAGAAAAACACTGTCAGTGCTCAGAGGGCACAGTGACTGGGAACAGAAACACACTCTCAGTACTCAGAGGGCACAGTGACTGGGTACAGAAACACAATGTCAGTACTGAGAGGGCAGAGTGACTGGGTACAGAAACACACTGTCAGTACTGAGAGGGCACAGTGACTGGGTACAGAGACACACTGTCTGTACTCCGAGGGCACGGTGACTGGGTACTGAAACACACTGTCAGTACTCAGAGGGCACAGTGACTGGGTACAGAAAAACACTGTCAGTGCTCAGAGGGCACAGTGACTGGGAACAGAAACACACTCTCAGTACTCAGAGGGCACAGTGACTGGGTACAGAAACACAATGTCAATACTGAGAGGGCACAGTGACTGGGTACAGAAACACACTGTCAGTACTCAGAGGGCACAGTGACTGTGTACAGAAACACACCGTCAGTACTCAGAGGGCACAGTGACTGGGTACAGAAACATACCTTCAGTACTCAGAGGGCAGAGTGACTGCATACAGAAACACACCGTCAGTACTCAGAGGGCACAGTGACTGAGTTGAGAAAATTAAAATTGCAGTCAATTAAACAATACGCTGGAAGAAGAAGGAACTTTCACACATGTATATTCCATCATGATGATGCTGCCTACTTCTGCAAGCAAAGCACAAGACTGACAAACTTGCTTCAATCTCCTTTTTGCTAACACGAAGTGGATGAACCATCCTGATCTCCGGCTCGTCTTACTTAGTTCACTCCACGTGATCCCAATTAATGTTGTGGAGGCACCGGATAGTGCAAAGGTTATGGGCCCTGACAACGTTCCAGCAATAGTCCCGAAGATTTGTGGTCCAGACCTTTCCACTCCAACAGCCCACCTGTTTCAGCACTGTTTCATCTCTGGAATCTACCCGATGATATGGGAAATTGTCCACTTATGCCTTCTTCATCAAAAGCAGGACAAATCCAACCCGGCCAGTTAACACCATATCAGTGTACCCTTGATCATCAGTGAGGTGGCAGAGGTGTTGCTGGCAATGATATCCGGCAGTTTTCACATCATTCAAATGCCAGGCATTATCCATCACCGACAAGAGAATAATTAACCACAACCACTCAACAATATAACCATCATTAAATCTTGCACTATCATCATCCGGGTTATTGCCATTTACCAGAAACTCAACTTGGCCCATCACATAAACTGTGTGGCTACAAGAGCATGTTAGAGGCTAAGAACACTGTCGCGAGTAGCTCAGCTCCCCACTCACCACAGCCTATCCATCGTCTACAAAGTACAAGTCAGGAGTATGATGGAATACTCCTCATTTGCCTGGACGGGTGCAGCTCTAGCAACACTCAAGAAGCTCAACACCATCCAGGACAAAGCAGCCCTCTTGATTGGCACCACATCCACAAGTATTAACTCTGTCTACCACCATTTCTCAGAAGCACCAGCGTGTCCTACATATGAGATGCACTGCAGTCACCTGCCAAGATTCTTCTGACAATAATTTCTACCTCAAAGGGCAAGGGCAGCAGAGATACGGGCACTCCACCACATGCAAATTCCCCTCCGAGTCAGTCACACTTCCAACTTGTAGATATATTGCCGTTCCTTCACTGTCGCTGGGTTTAAATCCTGGAATTCCCTCCCTGATGGCAATGTGTGTTGATCTACAGCACATGGACTGCAGCAGTTCAAGAAGGCAGCTCACCACCACCTTCTCATGGGGCAACTTGGAACACTAATGCTAAAGGAATGCTGGTCTAACCAGGAACACCCACATTCCAGGAAAGAATTCCTGAAAAGGTATCGCTCGCACTCTGTTAGTTTCCATGGTGTCACCATGTTGAAAGGAGCGATCTCTCTCAGTAAATCTTACTGAAGGAAGAGAGGCCTGTTTTTATCTGCGAGTGAGCCTAATTCCTGGAGCTGCTGCTATAGCTCTTACTTCAGGGTTTTTAATCTGGCCTTTGCTTTTAATCTTCTGCATTGTCTGAGGCCATGGCAAACATGTAGGACACCAACAGATTTATAATAAGACTCTCTCTGGTTACTCCACTGAGCAAAAACATCACCAGTGAGCTGGTCATGCTGGTCTGGTAGAGGATCACTGTGGATTCTAATCCCAAATGGTGTGAGCTTCAATTGATTTTAGTTTATTTTTATTTGGTTTATTGTTGTTACATGTACCTAAGTACAGTGAAAAGTTTTGTTTTGCGAGCAGTGCAGGCAGATCATGGCAAACAAGGGCACACAGATCATAGGGTGCTTGGATGGAGTGACGAGCACAGGTTACACTTGTGCACAGGAGGTGCAAGATCAATATTATTCGAATTCGGAGAGGTCCATTCAGCAGTTTAATAATGACAGAGAAGAAGCTGTCCTTGAACCTACTGCTGCGAGTGTTCAAGCTTCTGTATTTTCTGTCTGATGGAAGATACTGTAGGAGAGCATTACCAGGATGGGAGGGGTCTTTGATGATGTTGGTCATCTTTCTGTGGCAACGAGAAGTGTAGATGGAGTCAATGGATGGGAGGTTGCCTGTGGCCTGGGCTGAGCATTCTGCATTTTCTTACAGTCCTGGGCAGAGCAGTTGCCATACTAAGCCATGATGCACCCAGATAGAATGCTTTCCATGGTGCATCTGTAAAGGTTGGTGAGGGTCCTTATGGACATGCTAAATTTCTTGAGGCCCCTGAGGAAGAGGCATTGTTGAGCCTTTCTTGACTGTCGCTCCTACATGGGAGGTCCAGGACAAACTGTTGGGCTTCACTTCCAAAGCCTGCCTTTATTGCCGATCCCTCAATCAATGAGGCAGTGGTGATGAGTTTCTCTTGTCAAGGGGCTGCAGCCCATTTGGTTTTCAATTGCTCCTTTGAACATCTCCCATTGTTTATTCATTGCCGTATCTTCTCGTCTCTTCGCCCAGTCAACTGTAACCAGCTCACCGCTCATGCCTACATAATCTACCTTGTTTTGGGTTGAAGGCTGTTGTTTGTAATGAGACCCTACAATTGTAAGAACTAAGAATACGCTGTTCAGCCCCTTGAGTCTGCTTGGCCATTCAATGGAATGATCCTGCATTCCTCACATCTCCTTTCCTGCCCCTTCTGCGCAATTGGGTAATTTTGTATCAAGCTTGATGTTGAGTTCAATTGTATTAAGATCACTATTTCCCAGTGGATCAGTTACCACAACTCTATTGATTAACCCTTGATGCATTGCACATGAATAGATCTACTGTCGCTTTATCCCTCATTGATTCCTCAGCTTATTGCTTCAGGAAACTGTCATGAAAACATTTTGTGAACTTCTCTTCCAGACCATCTTTGCTAATTTGATTGGTCCAGTCGATGTTATATTGGGATGTAGATTTGTAGACATATAGATGTAGAGAAAGTCGATATAGATATTGAGGTTTTGGTCAAGAATACAAAGGAGGCATGTGTCAAGTATAGGCAACTGGGATCAAGTGACTCTGCTGAAGAGTATAAGGGGTGTAGGGGCATTCATAAGAGGGAAATGGGGGGAGGATGCAAAAAGGGAATACGAGATAGTTTTGGCAGATAAAGTTAGGCATAATCCAAAGAGATTCTACAAGTACATTAAGAGCAAAAGAGCAACTAGGGAGAGAATAGGACCCCTTAAAGATCAATGAGGTTCTCTATATGTGGAACCACAGGAAGTGGAAGAGATACTAAACAAATATTTCACTTCAGTTTTTACTGTGGAGAAAGACATGTTGGCTAGGGAACTTGAAGAAATAAATATTAACGTCTTGAACACAGTGCACGTTACAGAGTAGGATGTCCTGAAAATACAAAAAGTTAGATCAATCCCTGGGACCAGATCAGGTGTTTCCCAGAACATTGCAGGAAGTTAAGGAAATGATTGCTGGGCCCCCTGCTGAGATATTTGTATCACCTACAGCCATGGATGAGACGCCGGAAGACTAGAAGTTTGGCTAATTTGGAGCCATTATTTAAGAAAGGCCGTAAGGAGAAGAATGGGAACTGTAGATTGGCGAGCCTGGCCTCAGTTGTGGGTAAATTGTTGTGGGGCAGGTAGGATTTGGAGAGGCAGGGGCTAATTGGAGTAGTGAGCATGGCTTTGTGCAAGGGAAATTGTGTCTCACAGAATTGATTGAGGATGTGACCACAAAGATAGATGAAAGCAGTATAGTAGACATTGTTGATGTGGACTTTAGTGAAGAGTTTTACAAGGTTCCGCATGGTAGACTGCTAGGTAAAGTTAGATCACATGGGATTCAGGGAAAGCTGCCAATTGGATACAAATTTAGCTTGACAGCAGGAGACAGAGGATGGTGGTGAAGGGTTGTTTTTCAGACTGGAAGCCTGTGACCAGCAGTTTTACCCAGGGCTTGGTACTGGGTCTACTTTTGTTTGTCAATTACAAAAAAGATTTGGATGAGAATTTAAGAGTTATGATCGGTATGTTTGCAGATGACAACAAAATTGGTAGTACAGTCGACAGGGAAGAAGGTTATCTGAGATTACAAAGGGATCTTGATCAATTGGGTCAATGGGGCTAAGGATTGGTAGATAGAGTTTAATTTAGATAAATGTGAGGCATTGCATTTCGGTAAAACAAACAAGGGCTGGACTTACACAGTTAATGGTACGGCCCTAGGCAGTGTTGTTGAACAGAGAAACCTAGGGGTTTAGGTACATATTCCTTTGAAATTTGTGTCACAGGTAGACAGGATGGCTAAGAAGGCATTTAGCACACTAGTCTACATTGTTCAGTCCTTTGAGTATGGGAGTTGGGATGTGATAATGCAATTGTATAGAAGGTTGGTGAGGCCACTTTTGGGGTATTGTGTCCAGTTCTGGTTTCCCTGTTGTAGGAAGGATTTTATCAAGCTGGAGACCGTTCAGAAAAGATTTACCAGGATGTTGCCGGGAACGAAGAGTTGAAATTATGAAGAAAGGCTGGAAAGGCTGGGACTTTTTCACTGCAACACAGGAGGTTATGGGGTGACCTTATCGAGGTTTATAAAATCATAACAGCTAAAGATAAAGTAAATAGCAAATTTACTATATTTACCTAGGATGGGGGAGTTCAAAACTAGAGAGAACAGTTTTAAAGTGAGAGGAGAGATATTTAAAAGGGAACTGAGGGTCAACTTTAGACACAGAATGTGGTTCAGTTGTGAACTTCCAGAGGAAGTGGTAGATGTAGGCACAGATACAACATTTAAAAGTTATTTAGATAAGTGCTTGAATAGGAAAGGTTTAGAGGGACATGGGCCAGATACAGGCAAATGGAACTAGTTTAGTTTGGGGAACTTGATTGGCATGGACTGGTTTGACCAAAGGGTCTGTTTCCATGCTGTATGGTTCTATGACTGTGACTCTTTGAAAGGACACAAATCCCCCACGACAATTGTATTCTTATGGCTACAGACATTAATAACTACATGTTCAGTGCTCTGTCTAGAGTTTTAACTACTGTGTAAACAACTCCCAGCTACATTTTCTGGTCCTTACATTGCCTAATCTCTACTCATATTGATTCGATTTCCTGATTCGCTGATATAAGATCCTATGTCGTGAAAATGCTTCAGTCATTCTTCATTTTTTCAGCTATCTCCCCACTTCTTCCTGTTCTGCTTTCTTTTACTGCCCATGTTTTCGAAACATTGTGCATGTTGGAATATTCATTGCGTCGCCTTGGTCATCCACGATGATGCTTCTTCAACGATGATTAGTTCGAAGTTTGAACATAATTATTAAGTGATGTCTGATTTTTGGCACCCACACTCTTTCTGTGGAGTTCACTCTCCCATGCATTATTACCACGAAACCCTGTTTAACAAAGTGTGGAGCTGGATGAACACAGCCGGCCCAGCAGCATCTCAAGAGCACAAAAGCTGACGTTTCGGGTCTAGACCCTTCATCAGAGAGGGGGATGGGGGGAGGGAACTGGAATAAATAGGGAGAGAGGGGGAGGCGGACCGAAGATGGAGAGTAAAGAAGATAGGTAGAGAGGGGAGTATAGGTGGGGAGGTAGGGAGGGGATATGTCAGTCCAGGGAAGACGGACAGGTCAAGGAGGTGGGATGAGGTGGTAGGTAGGAAATGGAGGTGCAGCTTGGGGTGGAGGGAAGGGATGGGTGAGAGGAAGAACAGGTTAGGGAGGCAGAGACAGGCTCGGCTTGGGATGCGGTGGGGGGAGTGGACGAGCTGAGCTGGTTGTGTGGTGCAGTGGGGGGAGGGGAAGAACTGGGCTGGTTTTGGGATGCGGTGGGGGAAGGGGAGATTTTGAAGCTTGTGAAGTCCACGTTGACACCATTGGGCTACAGGGTTCCCATGCGGAATATAAGTTGCTGTTCCTGCAACCTTTGGGTGGCATCATTGTGGCAATGCAGGAGGCCCATGATGGACATGTCGTCTGAGGAATGGGAGGGGGAGTTGAAACATTTCAACTCCCCCTCCCATTCTTTCAACTCCCCCTCCCATTCCTCAGACGACATGTCCATCATGGGCCTCCTGCAGTGCCACAATGATGCCACCTGAAGGCTGCAGGAACAGCAACTCATATACCGCTTGGGAACCCTGCAGCCCAATGGTATCAATGTGGACTTCACCAGCTTCAAAATCTCCCCTTGCCCCACTGCATCCCACAACCAGTCCAGCCTGTCTCTGCTTCCCTAACCTGTTCTTCCTCTCACCCATCCCTTCCTCCCACCTCAAGCTGCACCTTCATTTCCTACCTACCACCTCATCTCACCTCCTTGACCTGTCCATCTTCCCTGGACTGACCTATCCCCTTCCTACCTCCCCACCTATACTCTCCTCTCCACCTATCTTCTTTTCTCTCCATCTTCGGTCCGCCTCCCCCTCTCTCCCTATTTATTCCAGTTCCCGCACCCCATCCCCCTCTCTGATGAAGGGTCTAGGCCCGAAACGTCAGCTTTTGTGCTCCTGAGATGCTGCTTGGCCTGCTGTGTTCATCCAGCTCCACACTTTGTTATCTTGGATTCTCCAGCATCTGCAGTTCCCGTTATCACCATGAAACCCTGTGTTGGCCATCCCTTTCAGCTCTTCTTTGTCCAATGCTTTTTTATTGCCTCAGCTTCTATCTTTGATGGATAAAGTCCTGCCCACCTTCTGTAAACTCACAGCATGCCCGCCCACTCTGATGATATTTGCTTGTGCTCCCTTTTGTTTGTAAGCTGTGTTTCTTCTTGACACACAATGACTACCAACATTTTTATTGCACCAGATATTCTGCTTTCTCTTTATCTTTTCAAGCTCGCCCTCATTCGAACTCTCCCCCTCCACCTATTTTATTGCAAAGCCCCAGTCCCTCCAAACCCACTGTCAGCCTTGAATATGAGACCCACCAATAGGCTGGTCCAACCAGAGGTCAGGTGTAGGCCATCTCAGTGGCACAACTTCCTCCCTTTCCCATCAAGATGCCAATGTCCCATCAATCAGCCCTTCGTTTCTCCCAAATAAATCTTTGAACCATACAGTGTAGCATGTCCTGTGAGACAGACTAACGCACAGTGCATACTATGTCCTGTTACACAGGCTAACATACAGTGTAGTCATCATAGAATCACTACAATGTGGAAACCAGCCACTCGGCCCGACAAGTCCACAGCAGCCCTCCGAAGACCATCCCACCCATTCCCCTATCGCTGATTTCTCCATGTTTAACCCATCTAACCTAAACCCTAAACATTCTTGGGCATTACGGGCAATTTAGCAGGGCCTATCCACCTAACCAGCACATCTTTGGACTGTGAGAGGAAACCGGAGCACCCGGAAGAAACCCACACAGACAAGGGGAGAATGTGCAAACTCCAAATAGATAGTGACCCGGGGGTGGAATCAAACCTGATCACTGGCGCCATGAGGCATCAGTGCTAACCACTGAGCCACTGTGCTGTGCGTACACCGTATAATATAACGCAGGCTAACATAAGGTGTAGCATGTCCTGTTACACAGGTTAACACACAGCGTACATGCGTCCTGTAATAAAAGCTGACATGCAGTCTGCCATTTCCTGTTACACAGGCTAACAGGCAGTGTACCATGTCCTGTTACACAGGCTAACAAGCAGTGTGCCGTTCCCTGTTACACAGGCTAACATGAAGTGTACCATGTCCTGTTACACAGGCTAACATGCAGTGTACCATGTCCTGTTACACAGGCTAAAATGCAGTGTACCATGTCCTGTTACAAAGGCTAACATGCAGTGTACCGTGTCCTGTAACACAGGCTAACATGCAGTGTACTGTGTCCTGTAACACAGGCTAACAAGCAGTGTATCATGTCCTGTTACACAGGCTAACATGCAGTGTACCATGTCCTGTAACACAAGCTAACATGCAGTGTACCATGTCCTGTTACACAGGCTAACATGCAGTGTACCGTGTCCTGTTACACAGGCTAACATGCAGTGTACCATGTCCTGTAACACAGGCTAACATGCAGTGTACCATGTCCTGTTACACATGCTAACATGCAGTGTACCATGTCCTGTAACACAGGCTAACATGCAGTGTGCCGTGCCCTGTTACACAGGTTAACATGCAGTGTACCATGTCCTGTAACACAGGCTAACAGGCAGTGTACCATGTCCTGTAACATAGGTTAACATGCAGTGTACCATGTCCTGTAACACAGGCTAACATGCAGTGTACCATGTCCTGTTACAAAGGCTAACATGCAGTGTGCCATGTCCTGTTACAAAGGCTAACAGGCAGTGTACCATGTCCTGTTTCACAGGCTAACATGCAGTGTACCATGTCCTGTAACACAGGCTAACATGCAGTGTACCATGTCCTGTTACACAGGTTAACATGCAGTGTACCATGTCCTGTAACACAGGCTAACATGCAGTGTACCGTGTCCTGTTACACAGGCTAACATGCAGTGTGCCATGTCCTGTTACACAGGCTAACAGGCAGTGTACCATGTCCTGTAACACAGGTTAACATGCAGTGTACCATGTCCTGTTACACAGGTTAACATGCAGTGTACCATGCCCTGTTACACAGGCTAACATGCAGTGTACCATGTCCTGTTACACAGGCTAACATGCAGTGTACCATGTCCTGTTACAAAGGCTAACATGCAGTGTGCCATGTCCTGTTACAAAGGCTAACAGGCAGTGTACCATGTCCTGTTACACAGGCTAACATGCAGTGTACCATGTCCTGTAACACAGGCTAACATGCAGTGTACCATGTCCTGTTACACAGGCTAACATTCAGTGTACCATGTCCTGTTACACAGGTTAACATGCAGTGTACCATGTCCTGTAACACAGGCTAACATGCAGTGTACCATGTCCTGTAACACAGGCTAACATGCAGTGTACCGTGTCCTGTTACACAGGCTAACATGCAGTGTGCCATGTCCTGTTACACAGGCTAACATGCAGTATACCATGTCCTGTTACACAGGCTAACATGCAGTGTACCATGTCCGGTAACACAGGTTAACATGCAGTGTACCATGTCCTGTAACACAGGCTAACGTGCAGTGTACCATGTCCTGTAACACAGGCTAACATGCAGTGTACCGTGCCCTGTTACACAGGCTAACATGCAGTGTACCATGTCCTGTTACACAGGCTAACAGGCAGTGTACCATGTCCTGTTAGACAGGCTAACATGCAGTGTACCATGTCCTGTAACACAGGCTAACATGCAGTGTACCATGTCCTGTTACACAGGTTAACATGCAGTGTACCGTGTCCTGTAACACAGGCTAACATGCAGTGTACCATGTCCTGTAACACAGGCTAACATGCAGTGTACCGTGTCCTGTTACACAGGCTAACATGCAGTGTGCCATGTCCTGTTACACAGGCTAACATGCAGTATACCATGTCCTGTTACACAGGCTAACATGCAGTGTACCATGTCCGGTAACACAGGTTAACATGCAGTGTACCATGTCCTGTAACACAGGCTAACGTGCAGTGTACCATGTCCTGTAACACAGGCTAACACGCAGTGTACCGTGCCCTGTTCCACAGGCTAACATGCAGTGTACCATGTCCTGTTACACAGGCTAACATGCAGTGTACCATGTCCTGTAACACAGGCTAACAGGCATTGTACCATGTCCTGTTACACAGGCTAACAGGCTGTGTACCATGTCCTGTAACACAGGCTAACATGCAGTGTACCACGTCCTGTGACACAGGTTAACATGCAGTGTGCCATGTTCTGTAACACAGGCTAACATGCAGTGTACCATGTCCTGTTACACAGGCTAACAGGCAGTGTACCATGTCCTGTTACACAGGCTAACATGCAGTGTACAAAGACTTGTAATCCAGTATGACATACAGTTGACCATGCCCTACACAGGCTAACATACAGCATACCATGTCCTTTAAAAAAAGCTAATATACAATGTAGCATATGTTGTAACACAGGTGAACATACAGCATACCATGTCCTGCAGACAGGTGAACATGCAGTCTACTGTGTTCTGTTACACAGACGAACATACAATGTAGTGTGTGCTATAACACATGGTAACTTACAGTGTAGCATGTCCTGTTTTACAGATTATCATGCAGTGTACCGTGTTCTGTTATACAGATTAACATACACGTCCTGTAACACAGGCTAACATACAACGCACCATGTCCTGTAATGCAGGATAACATACAATATACCATGTTCTGTAATGCAGATTATCATGCAATGCAGCATGTCCATTAAGACGGGCTAACATGAAAGTCTAATTTGTAACGCAACATCTTGTGACATGGCACATGCACAGTCACTCTGGCTTGTGGCAGCCTGACAAGCCTGTGAAGAGGCTTTTCCGGTGATACAGATTGACGTTAGGTGCAGTGATGGTTGAGTGCACCTCTGCAACAGGGCCTGGTTGCAATCACACCAATAAACACAAGTTCCTATACCAAGAGCAGGAACTGACCTCAGTGAGGCGCACAAACAATATCTTCCTGGTAACTTTCTTCCAACAGACAGTATTTAACGTTGTCTCCTATTTCCCAAGTCTGTTTGCTGAGGTCAAATACATCATGCTGTATAATACAGACGCCATTTATTACCTAAGACCATCATTGGTCTGTTCAACGTAGAAGGGTGTCATTTTCAACACCATTATTGTGTGATCGCCTCGACACATGCAGGGATATGTGCGGGTTATTGGTTTACAGACAGAGTGCCAAACAGTGAGAAATCAACAGGCAGATGTTGATCACGCTCACCCAGACATTTGTGCCAAACTCAACAGTTACAGTTTGAAATTACCACTCGGAAATTGAAATTCAGAACACAGGGTGACATCCCACAGTGGAACTGAGGGAATGTTGCACCGTCAGAGGGTCAGTACTGAGAGGGTACTGTACTGTTGGAAGGTCAGTACTGAGGGAGTGCCGCACTGTTGGAAGGTCAGTACTGAGGGAGTGCCGCACTGTCAGAGAGTCAGTACTGAAGGAATGTCGCACTGTCAGAGGGTCAGTACTGAGGGAGTGCCGCACTGTCAGAGGGTCAGTACTGAGGGAGTGCCGCACTGTCAGAGGGTCAGTACTGAGGGAGTGCCGCACTGTCAGAGGGTCAGTACTGAGGGAATGTCGCACTGTCAGAGAGTCAGTACTGAGGGAGTGCCGCACTGTCAGAGGGTCAGTACTGAGGGAGTGCCGCACTGTTGGAAGGTCAGTACTGAGGGAATGTCGCACTGTCAGAGAGTCAGTACTGAAGGAGTGCCGCACTGTCAGAGGGTCAGTACTGAGGGAGTGCCGCACTGTCAGAGGGTCAGTACTGAGGGAGTGCCGCACTGTCAGAGGGTCAGTACTGAAGGAGTGCCGCACTGTCAGAGGGTCAGTACTGAGGGAGTGCCGCACTGTCAGAGGGTCAGTACTGAGGGAGTGCCGCACTGTCAGAGGGTCAGTACTGAGGGAGCGCCGCACTGTCAGAGGGTCAGTACTGAGGGAGTGCCGCACTGTCAGAGGGTCAGTACTGAGGGAGTGCCGCACTGTCAGAGGGTCAGTACTGAGGGAGTGCCGCACTGTCAGAGGGTCAGTACTGAGGGAGCGCCGCACTGTCAGAGGGTCAGTACTGAGGGAGCGCCGCACTGTCAGAGGGTCAGTACTGAGGGAGTGTCGCACTGTCAGAGGGTCAGTACTGAGGGAGTGCCGCACTGTCAGAGGGTCAGTA